>NC_133367.1:49751713-49925093 GCF_049309525.1 Garra rufa | reverse complement strand
AAACACTTATCAGTTGATGTGTAAACCGCCAAATAAACTTTAAGAAGAAGAAGGCAAATCAGCATTATTATTTTTTTTTTTTTTTTATTATTAAACTTAGATACAAAATCTCGTAGAGGTAACAGCATAGTATCCTACCAAGTACAATAACAGTCAACATCAAACCGTAAGGGGATCCATCTTACATGTAAGGCAAAACAAAATAAGTAAATAAATAAAATAAAAATTACAACACAAGAAACTTATACATGTCCGATGATATTTTCTGGGCACGACAATTTTTAAGTAATCTCAGTGAGGAGTAAAATAGTTTAAATTCGTTGAAGAAATGTTCAAAGCAGGGGGTAGAATCTCTCCACTTACAACAATGTATATGATACTTAGCAAGAAGGATAACAATATTCACAATGTCTGATATTGCATTATCTAAACCATCAACATAAAACAATATAGAGTTGATGTTAAATACAGGGATGTTTGACATTTTTGTAGTCAGCCAGTCTCTGACCGCACTCCAGAATCGGCATGAAAAGGAGCAGGAAAAAAATAAGTGATCTAAAGATTCATCAGTAAAACCACAAAAAGCACAACCCACCTTGTCAAATTTAAATCGCTTGTGAAGAAAATTGGAAACAGGATAAATCTTATGACAAATTTTGAAATGAGTTTCTTTGACTTTAGGCGGAATTGGCCATTGAACATATTTAGAGAAGGCTTTATCCAGCGTGTCAGAAAGGTTTGCAGGTACATTGTATTTAATATAATCATGAAACAATTTAGATTTAAAAGCATCTGTAGCAACCCTGTTCTTGAAATTTTTATCTAGTAAATTGTGATGACCAACTGATAAATTCGGCAATACTGGAGTGACATCAGAGTAAGTCAAAGTATTTTGGATTAAGTGAATCAAGGCTACAGGAATAGCTTTACAAATTTTTAGATATTCTCTGTGAGTACAGCTTATGTTAGAACGTTCAACAAAACTGGTGTGATCCAGTAAAACACCTTTACAATCCATCAGGTCAGTTACAAAGAGAATACCCTTTTCAAACCATTCAGCTTTAAAGACAGATTTTCTGTTTATAAGAATTGTTCTATTATTCCACAGAACCGAACTGTGTGGAGTAAAATTATGTGTGAATATCATTTTCCAAAAGTGTAGTATTTGCCTATGAAATTTAGACAGTGCAAGTGGAATCTTACTAATATCGAAATCACATCTGAGTAAAAAATCCATACCACCAAGCTTTCCAAAAATAGCCCTAGGTATGTGAAACCACATAGAGTTAGAACAAGCAAAAAAAGTTCTTAACCAATTAATTCTAAATGAGCCTATCAAGGCTTCAAAATCTAAGGCTTTTAATCCACCATTTTTATACTTTTTAACTAACTGGGACCTTTTTAAATAATGCGTTTTATTTCTCCACAGAAACTGAAAAATGACTGAGTTGGCCTTTCTAATATTACGGTCGGAAATAAACACAGAGTGACAAGGATATACTAACTTAGACACACCTTCAGCTTTCGATAGAATAACTCTTCCAAATATTGTGAGATCTCTGGTCAGCCAGTGACTCAGAGATTTTTTCATATCAACGACCCGTTTCTCAATGTTAACCTCCTCCATCCTCCGATTATCCTTAGATATTGTTAAACCTAAATATTTAACCTCCGTCTGGACATTAATCGAGGCAATAGAGCTCTCTGGACAAGAGTGGATAGGCAACAATACACATTTCTTAATATTGAGAGACAAACCCGAGGCATCCGAAAAGGCATTAATTATGTTTAGTGCAGTGTCAACCATACTTTTATCTTTTAAAAAAATGACAGTGTCGTCAGCAAATTGGCTAATCTTAAATTCCTTTTCACAAATCTTAATGCCATGCAGATTTGAATCATTAACAATAGCCAAAGTGAGCATCTGGGTAGTTAAAATGAATAGTTTAGGAGATATGGGACACCCTTGGCGAATTCCTCTAGACATCATGAAGCTAGGAGTGATCTCCGATCCCAAAGACACCGAACTAGATATATCTGAGTAAAACATTTTGATTATGTTACAAAATTTATCTCTTTTAATGTTTCTGCAATAAAACAGTGCTCTAGGGAGTCAAACGCTTTATAAAAATCAAGGAATAATAATAGACTCTCATTTTCTATTAAATGACTGTAGTCCAACATATCAAGAATTAGTCTTGAATGAAAATGTATATTCCTTCCCTTTATAAAGGCTGATTGACATTCACTAATAACCTTTGTCAAGCCATTGTTCAGGCGATTGGCATATACAAGAGCTAGTAATTTGTAATCCGTACATAAAAGGGTTATCGGTCTCCAATTTTCAATAGAAAGTGGATCTTTATCGGCCTTTGGGATCAAAGTAATGAGACCACGCTTCATTGTGGGAGAGAGTTCTTGTCTTGAGATACATTCACCAAGGGCTTCAAATAAAAGCTGACGGATATCTTTCCAAAAGAAGACAAAAAAATCGACAGTTAAACCGTCCAAGCCAGGTGATTTACCCTTGGCCATTTGATAAATGGCTTCATCCAGCTCTTCAATTATTAAATCATCCTCCAAAATTTGCTTAAAGTCATCCTCAATTACCTCAACCCACCCTTGAATGGATTGAAAAAAAGATTTACAATTAGCCTCAGAGTATCTTGAACAATATAAGTTACTATAAAAGTCTCTAATTGCCTTGTTAATTAGATTTAAATCATCTGTAACAGCACCATTAATACTTAATTTAGAAATTTTCTTTTTCGTTTGCCTTTGTTTCTCAAGATTAAAAAAGTAGGAAGAATTTTTCTCGCCCTCCTCGATCCAACGAGCCCTTGAGCGAATAAAAGCACCCCGAGCTTTGTCTAAAAATAAATTATCTAGTTGATTTTTGAGATTTTCTAATTGGGCTTTTTCCTCACTAGACAACACAGCTTTGGAGCATAGAATGTTAATATTAGTAACAATTTCCTTTTGTTTATCCCGCATTTTATTAGAAGAGTATTTTCCCATTTTACTAGCTGTTTCTTTAACTTTGAATTTAAACCACTCCCATTTATTTAATGGTGAAGAATCCAAAGATGTCACATCAACAATGAGATTTTTAACTTCATCACAAAAGTCTTTGTTAAGCAAAAGATTACTATTGAATTTCCAAATTGTGTTTTGAGGTCGCTTATTATTATTATTTAAGTTAAGGATCAGAGTCACTGAGCAATGGTCTGTTAGGGGAGCTGTAGAGATTTCACATTTAGATATATTATTAAACCAGTTAAAAGGAATAAGCCAGTAGTCCAACCTGGAGCATTGTCCATTATTAGATGCATTGAACCATGTGTATTGTCTAACACCGGAATTTTTTAACCTCCAGCAGTCAATCAAATTTGTATTTGAAACCAGGTTGTTGTAAATATCATCAAAGGTGTGATGGTGCCCTCTAGAGGGAAGACGGTCAACTGAGTTGTCTGGGACCAAATTAAAATCCCCCCCTATGATAACCTCATCCGTTGAATATGTCACCTTCCATTGGTTAATCTTAACACATAGGTCATCATAAAATAGTTTGTTAAGGGCTTTACTATTGTAACCGTATACACACACCAAGATGAATTTAACACCGCCAATCTCCACAGTCACCATTAACCAATGACCATTTTTATCACTTTTATGGTCAACAATTGAGCCTTGAAACCTGTAAAACAAAATCATAACCCCAGCTGAATGAGATGTCCCATGGCTGAAGTAGGCAGAGTCCCCCCACTGAAGTTTCCAAAAACGTGTGTCCTCAATTTCAGAATGTGTTTCTTGCAAAAAACAACAATTTACTTTCTGTTCCTTACAATAGAGAAATGTTGCCTTACGTTTGACATTATTTTTAAGTCCCCTCACATTTAACGATAACAAAGATAACATAAAACAAAGACACTATAAATGCAAAGATATAACAGTAAAGTTAACAGAAAAGATGCGCAGGAATGAGTAACCTTACTAGCCACAAAACTTCGTGGTGGATTGCAATAGCCCTGTAAAAATGCAGGTAATACCATACCTTAAGAACAATAACAATAGTGCAAAAAGAAAAGTCAATCTGGGTCCACTCTCTTGTTGTCAATCAGCGCATAGCCCTCCTTCAGGTACGCACGCTTTCCCCTCTTTCGGGCCTCCTGGACCAACGGCCACAGTTTGGCACAGGCGAGTCTGTCCTCCTTGGAAAAATCTTCCTTAAAGCTGATGTGAAGATCTTTGCAGACCCTAGCATCCTTAGATTTTTTCCAGACTTCCAGATCCCGAATCGTGCGCATTCCAAACTGAATGATGACAACTCTGGGAACGTTGTTTGAGGTCGCGGCGCTCTCTCTCTTACCAAGCCGGTGCACGGTGTCCACTGTGTCGCGCAGCCTCTCCACCGACACAGGGATAATCCGGGTCAAAATACCAATGACCGTCTCCCGGGTATTTTCGTCATCTTTTTCTGGCAAGCCGGTCAACCTCAGATTCCACCTTCTCTTATAGCGAGCATGCTCTTCACACGCGCTTTTCAGAATTGCATTCTCTTTTTTAAGATGAACTACTTGAGATTGAAGCTCTGATATGTCTTTTTTGTTTTTGTCGATGGCTGATGAATTGGCATTAATCTGCTTCTCGAAGCGTATAAATCGCTGAGTTTGGTCATCCATTTTTTGGGTTAGCTCCTGTATCGCCTGGAGTACAGCGTTCACCGTGTCTTCTTTGGCATGGTCGTCTCGTACCTTGTCTTTTTTGGCATGGTCATCGTGTACCTTGCTTCTTTTAGCATTTTTATTTTTAATCGGTGTGTGGTCCCAGTTAACCTTATCTTCTTTGGACATGGCCTTAACCTCAGTGGATTTAACCTGATCAACTTCAATCTCTTCTATCATGTCCGACATCATTGTTAGGAAATATAATAGGGCTATTACATTCAAACTGGATCAATAACTTGGCTAAATTTAATGTTTTAATTCAGAGCCTGCTGAAAAACCACCTCTCACTCCGCCATCTTGGGACCTCCGCAAATCAGCATTAAACATAAGTAATTAGCCTTTTTCACACTTCCGTGTTTCCGGCTTCCGGATTGGCACTTGCAGGGTAAAAGTTTTTCGGCTGACAGCAGCGTAAATTCAGGAATCTAAGTCTATTTTTACAAAATAGATACTATGATACTATGCTTTATACTGGTGTTTTACTCTAAAAATAGCAAACATTTTTTCAAAAACTTTGTGTCAGCTTCTGGTCATCACAAAGACTATGTTTATTTAATTATGAATGATAGCACTTATAATACAGTACAGTTTTAAGTTTTGCCGTTCTGTCTATTTGGTGCTGGCTGTGCATTATGACTCTTAACATCAGTTTTTTTCGCGATTGTTAATGTTGTTATAATTATTAAAGTAATATTGTATTTTCTACTTGCTGTGCATTATTCATTTTACAGTGTAAATGTACGTTGCATAATGTGCCCAGGGATATACATATGCATCATCCGGACACAGAATCGTTTAATTTAATCTTGGGAAAATGTGCATTTGGATATAAATGCTGTCAAATGCTGTCATAATTTACCATGAAGTAGTGATTCGAGGGAAATGACTGAGTAAATTGAGAAAATAGCTTAAATATACCAGAGATTGAGAACAGAAACTCTAGCTGGCGCTATGTTGCGCATATTATATTGCAGAGTCAGCGGTCTGAAATTACCATAGACTGTAAAAAAGATGGACAACGCGTTTCCGCTTCTTTCCACTATAGAAAAGTGAAGCCAAAACAGCTCAATATGGCCGCTACCATCTTGGGGGAAGTTACGTCATTTGGAGCCAGAGCATGCGCAGTAAAGGTTCGTTTGGAGCCAGAGCATGCGCAGTAGTGTCGTGAGGCGGAGCCGCGGTGTCAAAGTCCCGCCCAAACTCCCGCAGACCCAATCGCACGATCACAATCATGACACCACACCCCGTTTTTATAGCATCAAATCACTACTTAAAAGCAAACTTATTAGAAAAACGAACACCTGAGCATGAATCAGCATTATAAGAACTACCTCACACGATGGAAATCACCTTTGGAAAAAAATTATTTGCAGTGTAATTCGATTATTTAGTTTGGCTCACGTCCCATTAGATTACATGGGGAGGGCGGGGTTTATGACCTATACTGCAGCCAGCCACCGGGGGGCGATCGAAAACTTTTGGCTTCACTTTTCAGGACACCTACGGCACGCTTGGAAATTACAAACAAGTAAAATGTTGTTTCTTTGTTGATTATATAACAACAACTTGGAAAACAGACAAAACAGAAAAGGTAAAAGGCATTATTTGAGACAAGAGCATATTAATATAATGCAGGTCCTTTTCAATAAATTAGCATATTGTGATGAAGTTCATTCTTTTCTGTAATGTACTGATAAACATTAGACTTTCATATATTTTAGATTCATTACAACACAACTGAAGTAATTCTAACCTTTTACTGTTTTAATATTGATGATTTTGGCATACAGCTCATGAAAACCCCCAAAAATCTAAAAAAATTAGCATATTTCATCCGACCAATAAAAGAACAGTGTTTTTAATACAAAAAAAGTCAACCTTCAAATAATTATGTTCAGTTACGCACTCAATACTTGGTCGGGAATCCTTTTACAGAAATGACTGCTTCAATGCGGCGTGGCATGGAGGCAATCATCCTGTGGCACTGCTGAGGTGTTATGGAGGCCCAGGATGCTTCGATAGCGGCCTTAAGCTCATCCAGAGTGTTGGGTCTTGCGTCTCTCAACTTTCTCTTCACAATATCCCACAGATTCTCCATGGGGTTCAGGTCAGGAGAGTTGAGCACAGTAATACCATGGTCAGTAAACCATTTACCAGTGGTTTTGTCACTGTGAGCAGGTGCCAGGTCGAGCTGAAAAATGAAATCTTCATCTCCATAAAGCTTTTCAGCAGATGGAAGCATGAAGTGCTCCAAAATCTCCTGATAGCTAGCTGCATTGACCCTGCCCTTGATAAAACATAAAATTTTATTTTATTGGTCAGATGAAATATGCTAATTTTTTGAGATAGGAATTTGGGGTTACCCCTTCAGTCGAATCACTTTGACGTTACATTGGGATGTCGCTTGAGAGACCGATCACCTCTGAGCCTTATTAAAAAGGCCAATTGAAAATTGGCGAGTGGACGTGCGCGCAGCCGTCTTATATACCCGTATGTACGGGGGCGTGGCCGCCGCGCACGTCCACTCGCCAATTTTCAATTGGCCTTTTTAATAAAGCTCAGAGGTGATCGGTCTCTCAAGCGAGATCCCAATGTAACGTCTCCGTTCCCTCCTTCGGGGAACGAGGGTTACCTTCGTAACCTAGACGTTTTCATGAGCTGTATGCCAAAATCATCAATATTAAAACAATAAAACGCTTGAACTACTTTCAAATGTGTGTAATGAATCTAAAATATATGAAAGTGTAATGTTCATTAGTACATTACAGAAAATAATGAACTTTATCACAATATGCTAATTTTTTGGAAAGGACCTGCACTGTAAAAAGCATTCAAGGGTGTTGTTCATAGGAATTTATTAAAAAAAAAAAATTATTTCTCCCAATAAATTGATTCCCTTTTCTTTTTGAATTCATTTAAGTTTTGCAAAAGTAAAAAGTGTGATTGTTTTTGTAACTTATTCCCTATCAAAAAATTGTTTTTTACTGACCTTCACAATAAAATGCTGGTAACCAGGGCTCTGAACCGGTTCAAGGAACGAAAACGAAAAACGAAAACAAATGACATTGAACAGGAACAAAAACAAAAACGAAAACAAAATCAATTTTAATCGTTCTGAACAGAAACGGAAACAGAAATTCCAAATTAACCGGTTAATAACGGTATTTTTATCGTTCTCTTTATTATATCAATTTGGCAGACCAAAAACATGAATTCAAATTGTGTGCGCAAATGCGACGGTGACGCATACACCGTGAAATGCCCGCGAAGCAGACATAAGCAGAGCCCTTTCTGATGCGACGAGCTTAAGGTTACACCTAGCTGTTTCATGTGCAAAGGTATGTTTAGGTTTAAGTTATTGTAGCCTAATTAAAACTTGTAGTTAAAATTATGCATTACGTTTTCTTTTGCTTTTATGCATTAAATGTAAAAGCATAACTATCTGGAGTTCTGTTTTGTTTGAGTGAAAATAGCCTATAATTGGCTATATTAGGTAAGGAATATGCCGTAGCCAGCTATGAGGTCACCGAGGTCCGGACCTCGGTCATTTTTGTATATTCAAAAATAAAATGCCAAGCTCTCTGAATGATTATTTTAAACCGTTTAAACCACCTCATATCACATGAGTGTTTGCAATTCATGTTGATGCGAGAAGCTAGCGCAGTGAACGAGGCTTGAGAGCGCGTTGAGTGAGAGCGCGTGTGCAGCCTCCGTTTGTTGCCAGATCCACCTATTATACGTGTATTTTGACTCATTTTTCCAATTTATTGTGACACTTTGGGACGTTTATAAAGTGGAAAGTTGAACGTTAGTGTTACTGATATATTAATCTTATTTACAAAACACAAGCTTTGAACTTATTTCGGATATCTTTTTCTTTATTTTTGAAATTGCTTGTTTTTCGTAGCAATATCCGGCAACATTGTACATTCATAAAAAAAATCTTTTAGACAATCTGTAACTTAATTGCTGACAGGAAGATAACACAATCGGTAAGACAAACGCAGCGATCATCGTTAATATCTGAAAGAAATGTATAACACTATCAAAAACAATAGCATAATACAAATCTGTTTGTTACAGAATGAAATACTATGACAAATAACGTTACTGTTACTGGCCAGCAGGAAGACGTCTCATGCTCTTTAGTCAACGTTAAGTCATCAAAAAAACATTAATTAAAGCGGTGTTTCTCAACCTTACTTCGGACCTCACTAATTTTCAAACCCTAGTTACGGCCTTCAGGTGAACTCGTTTACTTTCGGTTTTAAAGACAAGAAGTTCAGATGACACGAACACGGAATTTGGTTGAATCATTTGTAAACATAATGCCAAACATGTTATTAAAAGGCACACACTATCTATCTATCTATCTATCTATCTATCTATCTATCTATCTATCTATCTATCTATCTATCTATCGCGCCGTGTAATAAAATAACGTTATTAACCGGTATTTTTTCTAGAAAACCGTTCTCGGAACGTATTGTTTAATGAGGAACGCAAGAACAGAAACGTTATAATATCGATTCTGTTCGGAGTGAACCGAATGGATTTTTTTTTCGTTTTTAAGCCCTGCTGGTAACACTTTCTATGAAGCCCGTATTTATAATACATTATAAGGGTATTCTTAAGGCATTATAATGAATGCATAATGCATTATAAAAAACCTTATAATATGTTATATCATCTCATGAGTATTCATAAGAACAGTTTTAATGTATTATAATTTTTACTTTTTTGTGGTTATAGCTTTTAAGAGTATGATTACCTCCTCCATAGTTATAACATATTATAAGTCTCATATCTTGCCATGTTTCTCATGTCACTTTACTTAAAGCATACAAAGACCACTTATAAGTAATTATAATAATATTTCCCAAAGAACCCTAAGATCAGGTATCAGTTTAGATAAATGTGTAATATGAACAGTTTGATGATTTTGATGGTACCCTTCAGACAGATTTTGATAAGTAACTCTGCAACTGCATGTCAGCTAGCAGTAATTATTATTATGCTGAATATATGCTAACACTAAATTTCGATGTTTCCCCAAAAGACAAACTATTATGTTATATTATAAGTAATTTTGCAAGTACATGAACATTCTACCTAGCCCATCCATAACCTAAGCCTACTAATACTCTAAGGAGTGTTAGTTGGCATGTAGTTCGAAAGTTTAAGCTTATAGTCAATAGACTTAGGGGACCATCAAAATAAAACGTAATATAATGTAAAAAATAAATGTAATATGATATAGTCCATTATAAATTAAGAAGATTTAATATGCCGTTCATTGTGTGTTATAAATGATCATAATCTTAAGAGTTATAACCTCAAAAACTCAAGTATTATAATGTATTATAATTGTTGTTATGATTATTCATGAGATGGTATAACATATTATAAGGTTTCTTATAATGCATTATGCATTTATTATAATGCCTTAGAAATGCCCTTATAATGTGTTATAAATAGGGGCTTCATAGAAAGTGTTACCAAAATGCTTCTAAGGAAAGGAAAGGAAAGGAAAGGAAGTGAAGTGAGGCCAAGTATGGTGACCCATACTAGGAATTTGTGCTCTGCATTTAACCCATCCAAGTGCACACACACAGTAGTGAACACACACACACCGTGAACACACACCCGGAGCAGTGGGCAGCCATTGCTGCGGCGCCCGGGGAGCAGTTGGGGGATCGGTGCCTTGCTCAAGGGACTCACCTCAGTCGTGGTATTGAGGGTGGAGAGAGTGCTGTACATTCACTCCCACCATCTACAATCCCTGCCGGACCTGAGACTCGAACCTGCAACCTTTAGGTTACAAGTCCGACTCTCTAACCATTAGGCCACGGCTGCCCCCTACAAAACTCTATTTAAGTGTTATTATCTAAAGTATAACGTCACGACCGGCCCACATGCAGAACACCAACATCGTTGCTCGTTGTCACCTGAACCGGACCAGTTTCGGATTTCTGTGGAGTTTTTGAGAGCTTTATACAACGTGCAACACATGTAAGTAACTATTTACATTGCATAAAGTTGCAATGCGGGCTTACCGAAGGTCTTGAAATTAACATTAATCTTAACAACTATTGCTAACGTTAACGTAGTATAGGTATATATGAGATGCATTGCCAAATTATGTTTCTACTTAGTTTGGTTACTTAAAAAAGCATCGTCATTTTGTTTATTTATGGAGTCTAATAATGTTAGCATCGGTATTATGTCTCAAATCATTTGTCTTAAATGTTCTGCCTCTTTCCGAATTAGCTAGCAAAACAGTAACATGGTCTCTCATCCTCGTTGTGTCAGTTAAAAGTTACGTTAGCTGCTAGGTTTGTTGTCACAGTTGTTCCCTGCATGATTGAAAAAGATGGGGGCATTTTTTGGCGCCTCTTTCTGCAATGCATCACACAAATTCTTAAACTTCATCTTTTTATATATTTGTTTGAAATATTTTACATTGTCTTAAACCATTTGTTCAATTAAAAAGATTAAATATTTATTTTGCATTGCAATAACTTGATCCTTATATTTTCCTAAACTCTTCTTTCATTTAAGTTGCTTTTTTAGGAGACCATCAGATCTACTGGAAGGAGCAGTTCATGGAGTAGGTAAGCTCTTTAGAAGGTGGAATTGAGGTAAATGTTTCAAAGGTTTGTCCATTTAGAGGAATTAAGGTACCCAAAAGTCAGTTATTGAGAGTTGGAAAAAAGGGGAAAAAAAACAAAATTTGCATCCCTTTCTATTTTTAATGACAGATGGGATGGCCTTGTAAATTATACAGCGCTGTTGTACCAGGAAAGAATGATAATCTAAAACATTATAGACTGCATCATGGGACCTTTGGACACAGCCATGCCTTGCCTTGTACTCATATAGATTGTATAGTATACTACAGTATAGTATAGCACTGGTTCTCAGTCCTGGTCCTGGGGGCCCCCTGCTCTGCATATTTTACATGTCTCTCTTATATAACAAACCTGATTGAGATCATCAGCTCATTAGGAGAGAGATCCATGAACTGAACTGACGAGGTGATGATCTCAGTCAGGTGTGTTAAATAAGGGAGACGTGCATAATGTGCAGAGCAGGGGTCCCCCAGGACCAGGATTGAGAACCACTGATGTATAGTAAAGAATACAGTGTGGTTCTGTATAGTACAGATCACAGAACCACACTGATAATGACATTGTATGTTTGTACAGGGTTTCTGCAGATATGAACAAGTGAAATTTAAGACTTTTTAAGACCTTTTTAATACCACCTTATATGAAATTTAAGACCGAACCTGTAATGGAAATAGATATTATATTACATGCATACATGTAATATTTAATGTGTTTAATGTAAAAAGTAAACACAATTTCATGGCTGTCATAAATTAAATTTATTACTACAATACACAGTGAACTTTTCATATCAGCAGATACTATTCCACACAAAATATCCCCATAAAAGTAAAACTAGAAATATCTGATGTAAAAAAAAAAAATTCTGAAGCAATATTTTCATCAGTGCTCTATTAGCTTTTACATCTTAAATCTGCATATTTGATTTACCTTTATAAAGGACTTTTTTTACTTTTGAAATGTATGCATTACCTTTGAAATTTATTTTATGAATTTATCAATAAATTCTAAATGGCTGTTAGCAGTGAGATTACATAATTTACACTGCATTAAAAGTGAGATTAATGTTTTAAATACATTTATTGATTTATAAATATATACATTAGAAATGTTGGGTGTGGAGGTATTGATTTATAAATATATACATTAGAAATGTTGGGTGTGGAGGCATACTTTTAAACACACTAAACTACCAGCAGGTGGCGGTAAGTCACTTCATGAGCGAGTTATTTCAACTGATTCGAGCAAAACGCTGAATTACGGTATAGCAAAACATTGCTAGGAGAATGCTCCTGCTAATGTTGCATATTGTCTAATATGTAAGTAACTACTTGACTAACTACTTTTTTATTGAGCTAAAATTAATGTAACATTTGTGAGAATTTTCAGCAAAAAGCTCACTTGGTATATTACTGAACTATATCATGTTATAAATAATCTATACATTTTAAATTTTTACCTCAGTGTGTTTCTTTAGAGTGCTGTTACATTCATTTGTTTTAAAGTATGTCACAAATAGACCAGAAATACACTATCCATTATCAATTTCTGTTTACGTTGAATGTATTGAAATATGAATCTTTCTTTCTTTCTTTCTTTCGAAGGCTGGCAGTCAGCTAGCTCGACCTATATTTCTTCTTATTATTATTGATAACATTATATACAGAAAAAGTGTTCTGCTACTCTTCTGCTACTGCGATTCTGAAGACGCAGTAACTTCCACAGAGGGAGAAAAAAATCTAGTTGTTAGCAACTGGCCTTAGCCAAGCCCTATATTCAGTTTTTTCAAGCTAAGTATCGCTAAACTTGTACTTCCCCATAGCTAAAAAGTTAAATCCATTTTACTTCTGCGGTACAATCCGAGAGAGACTCGCGCCAATAACAGAAAGCTGATTGGCTATTGCATGCTGGTCTCATTTGTAGTTTAAATACAGCAAATTATATTTGGAATTGTGAAATAAGTAAGGGATAATCAACGGTTTGCCGTGCGTTAAAGGATTTTAAATGCACGACGTGGAGGCTAATAGTGCATTTTAAATCCTTTAACGCACGGCAAGCCGTTGATTATCCCGCTTATTCCATGGTTATAGACAAATTAAAACTAGGATTGATATTTGCAGCGCAAAATTTGACTGAATGGATAAAAAAGACGGTTATTTTCGTCAGTTATGACACGCAGCTCTAGCATTCTGGCCGCTTCAAATCAGACTCAGAGATTAAATAGTCCGGTAAGATCACATTTATTTGAATGAAATATAGCATTTGTTTCAGTAGATTATCGATCGACCAAGAGAGAGTGTGAAGGCAAGAGAGATGACAGTTGCGTGTGTGTGTGTATGTGAATGTGCGTGCGTACCTGCATGCTGTGCGTCTCTCTCTACAAACAACAATTCATTCAAAAACAGCAGCTTTACCACCCCGTTGCTGATGCATATAATGTAGCGATCTAGTATCTATGCTATTTTAATAAGGATCGCAGGCAAACGCTGACAAGAAGTTTATGTATATGCGCAGCACAATGCGATCTCCGACCTCTCTCTCTCTCTCTCTCTCTCTCTCTCTCTCTCTCTCTCTCTCTCTCTCTCTCTCTTGATTAAACTGACTTGGAACTACCTGTGCATTAAACGGTTTTACTGCACACCTGCCAGCCAATCAGAATCAGTATCCAGACATTCCATGGAATAAAGAACTACAACACCACGGAAACAACAAAAAGAGAATTTAAATGAGCTTTAGAGGTAGCGTTACATGGACATCGGAAAAATAAGACCTGTGTAAAATTATTTAAGACCTAGAACATCGAATTTAAGACTTTTTAAGGCCTAAAATTTTGATTTTTAAATGTTAGACTTTTTAAGACTTTTTAAGACCCCGCGGAAACCCTGTTTGTAGTTATATTGCCTGCAATATTCAGTTTTCCTTTATTCACTACCAACTACAGGATCCAAGTACCTCGTGAAGAAAAGAGACGTGACTCTGAGATGCCTCATTCAATACATGGGAAACAGTGGGCAAGAATCATCTCTGACTACTATGTAAGTATTGTTTAAAAAGCATAGTTTGACTCTTTTGGGAAAAGCACTTATTCCTCAGATATCAATCTTATGTCTGTCTGAGTTATAGTACGGCGCTGGAGTTGGGGATTGGTTAGCTTGTCTTAGACAAATACTGTAATTGGTTGGCAATGGCTAGTCTGGCTCTGTCAAAAGTTCAAAAACACACCTACAAACACCCAAATGTATGTGTAGGAACCAGGGTCCCCTTTTTGTCTTTCAGTTGCTTGTGGACTTGATTTTAAAAATACGTTTTTTTTTTTTTTTCGTTTTTTTTACTGCAGTTTCACAAAAGTAAAATCCTTGTTTTACATTAATGCAGGAGTCGTAATCATCTGATGATAAACTGTAAGAGTGGCATTTTCAGAACTTTTACTAAACCACACCTTTTGAAGATTGTTCTCTGTTGCAACTTATTGTTCTGTTTATTCTCATACAGGGACAAACGGAGAGCAGCGTCCATGAGGATTTGAACATGTGCAGATATATGTCTGTCGTGAACCAGTGGGCATCATCATTGAGGGAAACCCAGTGCTTACTGATCTTGGAAATTTGGCCAGGGCATGTTGCCTGCTTCCGGGAATGACATTTGCTCCGAACCTGCAGTTTCCACCACAACTCTGCAAAACATTTGAGGTTTTCCAAAGACTTTTTGTGGGATTTGACACACTGCGCCCAAAGCCTTCCTCCCGTTTATGTCATTTTTAACGATTATGTAATTTTTAATCTTAAAATGTCTACAACATTAACATTAAAATTGCTAACAGAAACTTAGTGCACCCAATTGTATGTACATGGCAGCTGTTAATAAATGTTGGAAACGAATACCTCTCTTTCCTTATTAAAGTTATGGCAATACTAACTAATTATTTCAAGTGGATTAAATAAATAATTTGTCTAAATTAAGAGTAATAGAGTAAATTAATTATTTAAAATCAAAAAGTTAAATTTTTTATTTTAAATGTTACTAATTTGGTCCCATTTTATATTAAGTGTCCCTAATACCTGTGAACTTACATGTGTAACTAGATGTGTACGTAGCATGTAACTACAGTGTATGTACACATTGGTATATTGTATCTGTAGCTCTAATACTGGTATAATTACACACATGTAACAACTCACCTAATAGCATTTGTAAGTACAAATGTGTAACAGGACATTGGTAACAACAATTTTTTCACTTCTGGAAGTACACATGTAACAAGAAATATGTAACTACATTTTGTAACAACAATATGTACTCACAAAAGTTTGAAATATATGATCTATAGAGTTCTCCATGGTCACATACTTTGATATGTCAGCTCAATAAAACAGGCAATGTGCCAAAGATGGGGGTAGCTGTGAGTGAATAAATTAATATTTAGGCCATAAGAAAATAATAAATTGTATTTCTCACGCAGGTTGTCGAATTTATGCCTACAGAAGTAAGCCCTGTCTATAGGCTCTGCCCAGTACGGGCTATTATTTGTTATTCTGGTAAACATGTCTCAAAATAAATATCTATTTTTATTTTCCACAGAAGAAAGTCGTACTGTTTTGAAATGACTTAAAGAGAAGTAAAGTGACAACATAATTTTCTTTTTTTGGCAGTATTTTCACACAGTTTTTGTGTTCAATAATATAATAACACTCACCATAGTGTCTCCAGTTTACAGTGTGGATCCTCCAGTAGAGCAGACAACAGCTTCACTCCTGAGTCTCCTGGTTTATTATGGCTCAGATCCAGTTGTCTCAGGTGTGAGGGGTTTGATCTCAGAGCTGAAATCAGAGCAGCACAGCCTTCCTCTCCAATACTGCAGTTCCTCAGCCTGTAGAGAGTGAAGAACATGAATGATCTCTGAGATTGTGTTTAATCTTTAGGGTGAGAGTGTGTTTGTTTGTGTGTTTGTATGAGCACTACTTTTCCTATACACCAGGATTGGCACTATGGAGATTTCAACTTGCCAGAACAAGCACAAGCTAAGAAACTAATTGAAATGCACTTTATCACATGATTCCTGACACTAGTTCATTATTTTTGTTCTTCAAACCATATAGTACTATATAGACAATAATATAAAAATATTAAGAGTAACATTATAGCAGAGATGTTCACAAGTCTTTAACCTGAAGTCTGAGTCGTATCTTAAGTCTTTGGTCACGAGTCAGAATCGAGTCTCAAGTCATTTAATGGCCTGCTAAAAAAAATCCATTCAAAATCCTCATATATTAAAATCTTCCTATTTATGAAGCTGTTAGAAAAAATTTATAGACAAAATGTATGATCTGTGATCTGCTTTTTTTAAGAGGTGTTGAGTTGTAAGTGTGAGTTTCTTTTTTTTTTTTTTTTAAACAACAATTTTATTTTCAAACATTGTCATACAGATTAATACAACAGTTCTATTTTCCATTATAACCGGATAAAAAAAAAAAAATAAAAAAAAAAAAAATAAAAAAAATAAATAAAAATAAACAAATATAAAAATACAACATATAAAAAAAAAAATAAAATAAAATAAATAAATAAAAAAAACACTCCCGTACAACAGTAAGATACTTGTCTATATACTCTCAATGTCCATCAGTTCTACAAAAGAGTCACCATCTAGACTCTGCAAGAAGTCATGGAACACTTTCCAGATGGACCAAAAAACATGAAGTTTGTTTTTCAAAAAATAGGTAATCTTTTCTAAAGCAAGGCATGAAGTCATCCCCTTTATCCATTGAGACACGCTAGGGGACTCTTCTTTTTTCCAACAACATGCAATTACACGTTTGGCTTCCAACAAACAAAGAATTAGCAGCATTCTTTCATGTTTAGTAGTTTTAAAATTCAGAGGACAAATATGTAATATACACAGCTTGGGATCAAGAGGAGTTACTTTGCCAATGATTTTACTTACAATGTTCAATATTTTAACCCAAAAACAATTAACTTTAGTGCATTCCCACATACAATGGAATAAAGTTCCCTTTTCTTGTTTACATTTGTAGCATTCATCAGGAATATTCGGGTTGAAGTGATGTAACTTAACTGGAGTGATGTATTGTCTACTCAGCCATTTATACTGAAGCAGTCTCATATGGGTGCTCATTGTCTGAGTTTGGGCTTTTAAACATACTATTTGCCACTCTTCCTCGGTTATATCAACCTGCAGGTCAGATCGCCATGCTTGAAGTCTGTCATTAAACGATTCTTTAGATTTGGCCACAAACTGTTTATATAATAGAGATATTTGACCTCTACCTTTCAAATATTTAAGTGTAATATTTTCCAAAGTAGAAAAAGGAGGCTTAACCAGACTATGGCCTTGTCTTGATTGAATGAAGCTACGTAATTGCAAATATTTGAAAAAGTGCTTTTGCGGAATTCCAAACCTTGTCCTAATTTCTTCAAAGGACATGAATTTCCCTTCATTATAAAGATCAGACACCTTACTAATACCTTGAATTGACCAAATTTTAAAACCTGAATCGACTCTACCGGGACGGAAATTTTCATTACCAAAAACTGGTGAAAAGCAAGAAAGTTGTGGTAATTCACCTAAATAAGTAAGAGCCTCAAACCAAACTATTATAGTATTTCTGGTATATGGATTTTTTGTACACTTAATCAACTTTTTAACATCTGCTGAATATAAATATAAATTCAAAGGGATTGAAATCACGTAAGACTCTATAGATACCCAGGTTGGAGGGTAATCCTTCTCAAAGTAAAACATTGCTGCTCTAATTTGAGCCGCCCAGTAGTACCATTTTAGGTTGGGTAGGTTTAACCCCCCTCTATCATACGGCAAGTAAAGCAAGGAAAGTCTGAGGCGAGGGCGCTTGTTGTTCCAAATGAAGTTTGTAAAAGTTTTTTTCATTAGGACAAAAAAAGAAGAATGTGGAGGAAGTGGGATGGATTGGAAGAGATATAACAATTTGGGCAAAATTGACATTTTTAATATATTAACACGGCCAATCATAGAGATGGGGAGTTTTGTCCACCTGTTCAACAGACCAGTTATAGAATCTGATATGGGATTATAATTAGCTGATATAATTTCATTAACAGTTGGCGTAATTTTAATCCCAAGATAAATAAAACCGTCTTGTGAGATTCTAAAGGGTGTTTGAACTGGGGGGAGAAGTCTTTCGGCTTTATGGAGGAACAACAACACAGATTTAGAATTATTAATTTTATACCCTGAGAATTCTCCAAATGTTTCAATCAAATTTAACAATGCTGGGATAGATTGTTTTAGATTGGACAAGAATATAATTATATCATCTGCATATAATGAAATGCGGTGTTCGGAAGGGCCAATTGTAATACCTGAAATATGTGTATGTTTACGAATTGCCATAGCCAGTGGTTCAATCGCTAGGGTGAATAGCAAGGGAGACAGCGGGCAGCCCTGGCGTGTTCCCCTGTAGAGTCTGAAAGGGGCAGATATTATTCCATTCGTTAGTATCTCAGCTGAAGGGTTAGCATACAGGATCCGGAACCATTTCAAAAACTTATCCCCAAATCCCATTCTTTCCATAGTTTTAAACAGGTACTGCCACTCAATCCTGTCAAACGCTTTTTCAGCGTCTAATGACAGAAGTGCATTATCACAAGTATTAGATTTCTCATATATTATATTTAATACTCTACGGATATTATGCAAACCTTGCCTCCCCCAAACAAAACCATTTTGATCCATATGAACAAGTTTAGGCAAATGAATTTCTAATCTTTTTGCTAGCACCTTACAAAGAATCTTTAAATCATTATTTAAGAGAGAAATTGGTCTATATGAACCACAATCAGTTGGTGGCTTGCCAGGTTTTAACAGCAGAGTTATTATCGCAGTATTCAGAGAAGGAGGCAAAGCCCCATTTTTCAGGGATTCCTGGTACATGTCCAAAAGGGGGCCAATTAATTTATGATGAAAAATTTTATATAACTCTATCGGTATGCCATCAGGCCCTGGGGTCTTCCCTCCTTTCATACTACGAATGGCTTCAGACAGCTCTTCAGATTTTAGGTCATCTTCGAGAGATGCCATGAAACCCAAATCTGTGGACTTAAAGTCCAAAGTATCCAGGAAAGCTTTTTCTCTCACTGTGGCACATTCTGAATATTCAGAGCTGTAAAGAGCCTGATAGTAGTTCCTAAAGACCTCATTTATCTCAGTTTGATCAAATGTTACCTCACTCTCCTTTATCTTAATGGAATTTATGGCTCTTTCAGTTTGTAACTGTTTAATACGCCAGGCTAGTAACTTACCCGCTCTCTCTCCCGCTTCATAATAAGTCTGTTTAAGTCTCAGCAAACTTTTCTTTGCACGTTCTAGTGAAAGTTCGTTATATTTCATTTTCAATTTGTGCAGATCCAAAAGAAGATCAGGTGTAATTTTTTGGTATACTTCAGATTCAATTTTCTTTATTTTGTTTTCAAGGTCTGCCATTTCTATTCGACAGTGCTTATATTTATAATTTGTGTAACTAATCATTCGACCTCTTATAAAAGCTTTAAATGCTTCCCACCGGACTGAGGCAGATGTTTGATTTGTGTTAATTTCAAAATAATAATCTATCTGTTTATCAATGAATTCCAAAAATTCAGGATCTCTCAACCAGGATATATGTAGTCGCCATCTTGGGGGTCTGCACAAAAAATTTGGAAAGTTTAATGTAAATGAAACTGCCGCATGATCTGAGATTAAAATGCTATCATACCAGCAGTTCTTAACTTTAGAAATTAAATCAGTAGATAAAAGAAAGTAATCGATACGAGAAAATGTTTTATAAGTACTAGAGTAGCATGAATAAGTCAAACTATCCGGGTGTCTGTTCCTCCAAATATCTATTAAATTGAAATCTTGCATAAACTGTTTTAACTCTATTCTGGTCTGTACATGAGAGAGGTCTGATTTAGTTGATCTATCTAATTCTGGATATAAAGCACAATTGAAATCTCCTCCAATAACAAAATATCCTGGCAGTCCAGCCAATAGTAAAAATAGATTTCTGTAAAAAATAGGATTATCTACATTGGGTCCGTAAACATTTACTAAATTCAATCTAACAGAAAATATCTCGGTTTGGATAATTATGTACCTCCCTAGCCTGTCTTTGATAGTGTTAATTATTTGTAAAGGAATGGATTTATGTATAAGTAAAATAACCCCCCTAGATTGTGAACTAAATGAGGCAGAAAGTACTTGCCCTGGCCATCTCTTCCTCACCATATTCACATCCTCTGAAGCTAAATGGGTTTCCTGGAGGAACACTATTTTAGCTTTCATTTGCCGAATTCTGTTCATCACTTGTTTTAACTTTACAATTTTGTTAAGGCCTCTTACATTCCAGGATGTAAATTGAATATCAAATAGGGGAGCCATTATTGTATATACAGCATATTCCCATTTTTGCAAAAAGTAGTAGAGTAAGTATACAGACTATTATTGTAAATAAAGAAAGAAAAAGAGAGAGATAATAAAAAAAAAAATAATAATAAAAAAAAAAAAAACACCTTGGTAAAGGCCAAATACAGCCAGACAGAACAGCTATTTCCCCAAATGAAATACCATCACTCCCCCTCCCCTCCCTAATTAAACACTTCCCAAGGTCTTCTCGAAAGAGCCTGATTATGGCACTACGCCGGTCCACCCGCGATCCTTTCACGGTGAGGAACAGCTTGTCTGAAGGTCGGACGCGTCCGCAACAGTCAAAGATGTCAACCCAACATCACGAAATATATATATATATATATATACATATATATATACATATATACACACATACATATATATATATATATATATATATATATATATACACATATATACATATTATTTTAGCATCAGTGATAAACCAGAAGTTTGCTTACGTTAATGCAACTGACCACGAAGAAAAACGTCTTCCTTTAAGTCCTGCTAAACATTGTCTTTCAAATCTTGCAAAAACCTCTGAGCATCTGAAGGATTGTCGAACAAGTGTCGCTTTCCTTTGTATGTCACGCACAGAGTAGCCGGGTGCAAGATGCCATAACGCAATTCAGGGAAGTTGAGATCGCGAAGATCCTTCTTCACTGAGTCAAATCTTTTCCGTTTCTTGTGCAGTTCAGCTGACACGTCAGAAAAGAACATAAGCTTTCTTTTGTCTAACATCACGGTGCCTGCTGCTCGAGCTGCTTTCAGAGTACGTACTTTATCAGCGTAGTTTAGGAATTTCATTATCACAGCTCTCGGTGGAGAGTCAGACTCAGAACGATCTTCGGAGAATCTGCCGATTCGGTGAGCTCTCTCAATTACAAGAGGGCCAGGAAAGTTTTCCGGGCCGAGGATCTGAGGGAGTAATTTCTCTAGAAAGACGCACATGTCCTTTCCTTCAATTTTTTCTGGAAGTCCCACTAATCGTAGATTGGACCGACGACTGCGATTTTCCAGATCATCGACTTTTGATGAGAGGGATTCTATGGCAGTTTTCAATTTTGCGCTTTCCGTTTGCAACTCCGTGACATTATCTTCTTGACTGCTTATTCGGTCCTCGGCTTCCGTTACCCGTGTTGTGAGAGCTTTAAGATCGCACTGAACTGCGTTAATCGCCTGGAGCAAGCCATCAAATCGCACAGCAAAGTCCGATTTCAATGAGTGGATAGCGTCCAGTATTGCAGACTCTTGGCTAACACCTGACGCTCCCTCCTCGCTATTAGCTTCATTGGATTTAGCATCTGCCTCGGCCTCTCCAGGTACGGTCGATTTAACTTGTTTCTGTGTCGTTTTAGTTGGTTTTGGTGGCATCTTGAAACGTTAAGATGTATCAGATTTTCAAATAGAATTGGTTTGTCAGCGTTTATTGGGTTATAAAATACAATTTAAGTCAGTATTTGTAGCGGAGCTCCGATTCGCGTCCACTCAGCACCGCGCCATAACCGGAAGTCAAGTGTGAGTTTCTTTAATCAAATTCTATTATAAGAGTCCTATCGATCATGACACATAAGGAAATATTTGACACAGGCCTCTATATTTTCTTCCAAGCAGAGGTCCAGACAAAAAAACAAAAATTTTTACATGTACACTGTAACAAAATTCTGTAGTTTTCACAGCATTATTACTGTAAAATGAACAAATACATACTGTAGATAAATACCGTCATACCGCATTATAATTTGAAATAATCCAGTGAGGTTTCTGTGAGATTTCAGCTGGTGAAAATACTAGTGTTCGAATCATTTTGGCCACCACTGTATAAATGTTCATTATTTTTATTCTCACTGAGATTAAAAATGATATTGAAAACACTTTTCTAAGTTAGCTTTTAACTCCAAATAAAATCAATAGATATCACTGTTATTTTATAATGCTGTTAACACTTTCTCTGACAAAGCAGCAGTCATGAAAACTGGTTTGTCATGTAATGTTTGACATATACCCTGTACTGGAACTGAAGATTTTATAGTTAAAATGTCACGTAAAGATAAAGTGTCTGGGTCCAAATGCAGGAGAGTGTATTTAATTGACAATAAACAGATAAACAAACAAACAAACGGCCAACACGGCACACACGACTGGATCTGGGCAGGAGCAGGATTCACATAAAACTTGAAAACAGAGACAGGAAACAAACCATACAGAAGACAGGTTACAGGAAACAATGCAGACTCACCAGGGTAGTGGAAGTGTGGAGATTATAAAGACAAATCATAAGTGTTATCAGCTGGGGAAGACAGGTGACAATCAAGGCAGGTGCAACAATCAGAGAAGTGTAGTGCAGGGAAGGGAAAACAGCGACATCGTGTGGCGAAGGGAAAGGCAGCAGCCCAGAGCCATGACATAAAATCTATACATTTTTAGGTTTATTCAAAATAAAACATGTTTACAGACTGAAAAATAAAAAATTGAAATGTATGATATTTTAAAATGTATTTTTACATTTTAAAGTCAATAAATGTTTTTTTTTTGTGAAAAAAAAAAAACAGTGCCTTAATTTTAGACTACACACATTTTTTGAAATTGGGGTGAATTTCCCTTTTACGTGACTCTTGTGGGAGGGAGGATTATTATTATTATTATTATTATTTTTTAAGCGATTGAGGGGAGCTTTTTTTCCCCAAAAAATGTTATTAAATGTTTGATCATGCTGTGTACTTTAGTTTTTACAATAGGGCAATTATTGAGTGAGCATGAGCACACCGTCTCTGGAGAGCGCAGAAGTGCTGAATGGTTTAAATACTGGCCAAACTTGAAAAGAAATGCAAATTATAAACTTTAGTGATGATGTAAACTGTGTCAATTCCTGTTTCAACCGTGCAGTGTGCAGCTCGCTTATAGTGCAGACGCGATGTGGTCATTTAAAGACAGAGAGCTTGCGGAGATTCACTCGTGCTGTTTGTAAAATAACTCCTCACAGAAAGATTTCTAATTATTTTGTTATTTAATAAAGAAATATGAATTGTACCTCAACGCAATTGAACACCCTACTGTGAATATCAGTATTTAAGGATAAAAGACTCGAGTTGCTTTTAACATATTCACAAGTCCTTCTCCTGGAGTCGGGTCAAAAGTAATCGTCAAGTCAAGTCTGAAGACTATAAAAATGCAACTCAAGTGCGACTGAGGCCAGAGTTAATTTATCTCTCCCGGGAGTTTATTTGAGTTTACTCTCAAGAGTGTAAATTAACACTGAAGCAGAGTTTATGACATTAAAGTTAATGAGATAATTAGTGATTAATTAAGTGATGATTGATCATTATTGAAGACACCTGATGTTAACAAGCAGAATCACCAAAGGAGAAAATCACATTTTGTAAGCAACCTTTAAAGTGGTCAATGTTTGCATTAGTTGATCTCTTGACCCTTACATTTTTAACAATTTAATTTGACATATTACTCTGCTGTTTTTAAGATTGTGAAGTGGTTTAGAGGGCAGGGAAATTTAGAAAATGAACATCACTGTATTTTTTTTCTCACACTGAATTAGAGAAAGTAGTATTTATGAATGATGTTCTCTCTTATATAAATACTCTTCAAACTGATTAAAATATTCAAGTCTTGGTGCCACTGAGTACTTGCAAATCTGTTATTCATGAACAGGAAAAAGATTTGTCAATTTGTATTTTAGTAATTATTTACCTGTATTGGCTGTATTTTATTGTCAATGAACAGACTGCGTTGTCCAGTTAGTAGCCTAATGCTTAACTGCCAGAGGCGCCGACACCATCACTTGATTTATTCCTCCCTTATAAATGTGGAAACAACTTTACTCAACAATAGGCTACTCCTTCTGTGGTATTTTAAGAGTAAGACATTTTTCGAAACTATTCTAAATATTTATTATATTTGTGTAGGCTATATTCACAATAAAAACAACACTTTTCTTTAAATGACGGAAACAAACAGGATGCCACTGTGAGCGCATCACAAAAATGAAACTAAATTCTGCATATAGGCTGCTACTTGTTGCACAGTTTATTTCATTCTGTTAATTTAATAATTATATAGAAAAAAATATATATAAGAAATATATAAAAGTTAATCAGAAAAATAATGTTTTTTGTTTTTACGCATATTTTCTTTGTCGATAACAAAACATCAAAAACCTGATGGAAACTTAGCAAGTGTTCTTCAAAATGAATTCTAAAAATCTTTTCTAATATTTTTGACTTTGCCGTATCGAATTATGCCTTTAATGTATGACAGAATACACAACAAAAAAAAAAAAAAATCATTTATTCAGTTAAAAAAAATGTAGGGTAATGTAGGGTAGATTTAATCAAAACAAGGATTCTCATTTAAGAAATATAAACAATTATTTATAATTACTACAACTGACTTCCAGTCACAGCCTCAGATGAAATCAACTGAAATAAAACATTAAATCTCTGAAGATCTCAGCAGAGGAGGATTAAACAACTCCACAAACAGCAGCACCAGCTTCACGCATTACTAACCGCT
Organism: Garra rufa; assembly: GCF_049309525.1. Taxonomy (NCBI): domain Eukaryota; kingdom Metazoa; phylum Chordata; class Actinopteri; order Cypriniformes; family Cyprinidae; genus Garra; species Garra rufa. Next base: position 49,899,768 of record NC_133367.1, on the reverse strand, counting down.
TTGACTTCATTTCTGTCATATGTCTAACAAAAAAGTTATTATTGAAAACAGAGGTTTAGATGTCAATCAAAAGTCATCCATGCCTCCCAAAATGCACTGCAATATGAATAAATGAATTGTCTTAGTATTTTCTTTTATACTAACTATTTGCTTTAGTTTTTGCTATTTGTGTCGTGATTCTCTACTGTTTCCTGCAACTCTAAGAGTCATGGTGGATGGAAAGCCCAAACTGTTTCGTTGAGCCGAGGATGCCGATCTTTTTTTCCGTGACTACTTATCCTCTTTTTTAAGTGACTATTTTTTTTCGGACTATTTATTCTTTATTTCGTGAGTGGAGGATTGTGAGTAGGTCTCTGAATTGCAGCTGTTTTTTTGTTGTTGTTTTTTGATTCTGTGAATATCAATTTCCTTTGTGATTTGATTGTGAGTAGCACTTTAAGTATACTTTGCTCTGTAACCACTGCTAGTAATTTATCTGTTTTTTATCACCTTATTTGTTTATATTATTGAGTTAAAAGGTCATTTTTATGTTTAATATTATTATTGTATCAGACTTAACCTGTAGTCGCTTTTTCTTTGGTCATTCTGTGTTTTCTATTTTGTTTTTTAGTTTGTGTTTATGACTGTGTTGTTTTGCAGCTCTTACCCATATGTTACCCTAACCAATTCTACGACTTTATTTAATTTAATTCCTTGGATTAACTCAGATTTGATTAATCTTTTCAAGCAAAGGGATCAGGCTTGGACTATATATCGCAAAACTAAATTGCCAGAGGACTGGGAATCTTATAGACAGCTTAGGAATATGTGTAAAACCAAGACAAGGAATGCAAAATCTAATTACTATAATGATTGTTTTTCTCAAGATTTTCGTAACTCCAGACATTTCTGGAACCATTTAAATAACGTTTTAAATAAGAGAAACAAAACCTCTTTAAAAGAGATAATGATCAATAATGAACATATTTCTGATCCTATTCAGGTATCTTATGCGTTTAATAATTATTTTACTTCCATAGGTACACATTCTACTATTAAATATTCTGATACCTTCTCTTCTAGTGGCTGTTTAAATCAGCTATTTTCTTTCAGTAAAATTTCTCCCTCTGATACTTTAAAAGCAATACGTGGGTTAAAAGAATATAGTTGGCCTGGTCCAGATGGTTTGGAAGCTAAATTTGTTAAACTAGCTTCTCACATCTTAATGTATCCTTTGACTGATTTATTTAATCTATCTTTATCTTCTTGTTCAATGACTTCCATATGGAAATGTGCTAAGACTATTCCTCTTTTCAAAAGTGGTGACCCATCTGATTTGAATAATTACCGTCCAATTTCTATTATTTGTACTGTAGCAAAGGTTTTTGAGAAATTAATTATCTAATCTAATTATATTAATCAGTTTAATATTTTGTCCCCATTTCAGTCAGGTTTTAGACCTAATTTCTCTACCACTACAGCTCTAATGAAATTCACCAGTGATTTGTTTACTTCTTCTGATAAATGTCAAACTACCGGTGCTATCTTTATCGATCTTTCTAAAGCATTTGATATGGTGGATCATTATCTTCTGCTTGATAAGTTACATTCTATAGGTTTTGATCAAAACTCTCTTCTTTGGTTTAATTCTTATCTTCATAATAGACGACAATATGTTTCATTCCAAGGTTTAAACTCGGATTACTTGGTTGTTGACAAGGGTGTTCCCCAAGGATCAACCCTAGGTCCTTTGCTTTTTTGTTTATTTATTAACGACCTTCCCAAAATCTGCTTACATTCGTCTATTCAGCTTTATGCAGATGATACCGTTATTTATTTTTCTCATTCTGATACTTCATATATTCAGTCCTCTTTGCAGTTAGACTTTAACTCATTACAGAATTGGTTTTATAAAAATAAACTCATTCTTAACAAAAAGAAGTCCTGTAGTACGGTGTTTTCTAGAAGATGTCATCGTTCTCACTCTTTTGACTTAGATATTATTTTTAAAGATGGGTCACTCTTATGTAAAGTCGATCGATTCAAATATCTTGGTCTTTGGCTCGATCCTGAATTGTCTTTTAAGCATCACATTGACTATATTACTAAAAAATCATATGGGTGTCTCGGTTCTCTTTATCGCTCAATTAATTGCTTTTCATTTCAAGTCAGGAAAAGATTAATCTCCCAATTAATTCTTCCTATTATTGACTATGCAGACATTATTTATCAAAATACTTCTGATACCAATTTAAAACCTTTAAACATTATTCATAATTCTTTATGTAGGTTTGTTTTGAGATGTCCTTATAGAACTCATCATTGTATGTTGTATGAAGCTCTTGGTTGGCTTCAACCTAAATCCCGAAGGCAATATCATTGGCTTCAGTTTCTTTTCAAGTGTATTTATTTAAATTTTCCTTCTTATTTAAAACAGTTTTTAGTTTCATCTACATCTATTTATTCACTTCGTCATATGCAGTATCCACATTTTTTTATTCCCAGAATCCTTACTGAAGTTGGTCGAAGGTCTTTTCAATATAAAGCTCCATATGATTGGAACAATCTTCCTTCTTCCCTTAAATCAATTACATCTTTTCATCTTTTTAGGATTAATTTAATATCTCACTTGAAAACAACCTGTTTATGTTTTTAACTTTAGAGTGAGAATTGTCTATAGGCAATATATATATTTATGTATATGTTATTTCTATTTTTATTTTATTTTTTTTATTTTTTTATTTTTTTCAAAAATGTTTTTTTATTAATATTTCTGATAAACTACATATTTATATTTAGGTTTTCATTACTGTACTAAAATGTATATTATTTTGTATGTGCATGCTTTATTTATATTTTTTGACATAATTGTAGATTATGGGTGGGTGAATAGGGAAGTGAGCTGTGAATTTTTTGTATGTTTTTTTTATTTATTGGAGCATCTCAAGGGGCTTTCCCTCAATAAATAAATTCAAATTTGTGTTGTGATTTTTTAGTAGCTTGTTTCGTGATGTTCAAAGATCTGTATATCTGAATTTTTCTTTGTTATGATAATGTGCTTTAAAAAACAATGTTATAAAGACAATGACCTAGTGACCAACTAAAGCAAACACTATTCAAAAAATGGTAACCTTCAAATGAAATTCACTAAAACTATGAAAATAAACCTCTGTTAATTCTCAGTGTGAACTTCTGTGTGACAAATAAAGTCAAACTGGGGTGCGTTTCCCAAAAGCATCATTAGCCAACTATGGTCACAACTTCTGTTGAACTCTGTTGGTAACGACTGAACTTGTGACCAAAGTTGGTTTTGGGAAACGCAGCCCTGGTTAGTAATGTGTGAAGCTGGTAATGCTGTGTGTGGAGCTGTTTAATCCTCCTCTGCTTTTATTTCAGTTGATTTCATCTGAGGCTGTGACTGGAAGTCAGTTGTAGTAATTATAAATCATTTGTAATATTATTTCTTAAATGGGAATTCTTGCTTTGATTAAATCTATATCTTTTTGTTTAGATCAAAACTAGAATTTAAATTCATTGACTTTCTTCAACAAGAAAAATATACTTTCGTGCCAGGTTTCATAAAATAGATCGATGTTGACCTAACGTGCCACCTAGTGGACAAATATCTCAATTAGTTTGTCCCATTCTTTCTTGCAAAATCGAGCTATCATCTAGTGAAGCACCCCAGTTGGTCACTGAATCTAAGCAGTGTTTTAGATTAAATGTAACTGTATTTAAAACAATAAAAAACAATACCATGGATTTTATGACACAGCTACAATAATGGAGTCTGTTAGGATTTGGCAGTATTTATTCTAGAATCTATTCTTTCTTCTGTTAGTGAGAAATAATTATTAGCCCTGTATGGTTTAATGATTTCCCTTCACACATAGTGGTAAAAAAAAAATAGTATGCAGATTGTTACTTTTTTTATTATTATATCAGTAAGAAGAAGAAGAAAAACTTGTTTTTACTAAATTATTATAATCTAGAATTGTGTTTTCTCTTAAATAACTAAAAATAATTATCTATTATTTTAAATAGATAATTTATATATTTAAAGAAATCTTTTTTAAGGCATTGTTACTTTCCAGTGTGTCCTGTCATAGCTATGCAAAATTTTGATTTTGTAACAACAGTAAACTATTTTTTTGTTATAAGGTCTGGTTTTGTGATGGCTTCTTTAATTAAGCAATAAGGTACGAGAGGCCGTGCTGTATCATGAATAAATCACGGCTGAAGGGCATTGTTAGGCACGACGCGAAGCGGAGTGCCTGCAACCCCTTCAGCCGTGATTTATTCATGATACAGCATGGCCTCAAGTACCTTATTGCTTTTATAAAACGGTTACCACACAATAAAAATATTAAAATCAAAAATATATATTAATTTATATATATTAAGTTGTACGTTTTCATAAAGTAAAATCATTAACTGCCTTCCGCTGTAAAAAGTAGTCCCTAACTGCTGCAGCTGTGTTTACGTTGCTAAGGGTGGTTGCTAAGGGGGTTCAATGATACACAAAACCGTTGAGTGAAGCGGTCATAGCAGTGCTGTATCATGAATACGACACAGCTGCTGACCAATCAGAATTGAGGAATGGAACTAACCGTTTTATAAAATAAATTAATATAATCTTAATTCAAGTGATGAAAGATTTTGAAATTCTAACAGTAAACTACTGTAAGGTCACACCTGCTTTATATAAATGCTTGAAATGATTTAGTTGAAAATATCCATTAGAAACTTAATCAAAAAAAAAAAAAGTAATCAAAGAGTAATCAGATGTAATCAGTTACTTTACTTTTCTAAAGTAATTGAAAAGGTACACTACTTATTACATTTTAAATAGGGTAATTTGTAATCTGTAATCTATTACATTTCCAAAGTAACCTCCCCAACACTGTGTAAAACATTACTTTAATTGAAGTATTTGTATCAGTATTGTCAAAAAGTCTTTTACCTCGAGTCTGACATAAAAAGCTGTTCTTTCCACCTCATATATTTCTATATTTTCCCTTTGGAAGTTGCATTCAATATTCATTTGTCTGATAACTCTGAGGAGACACGTGTCTTTGGCCCGATTGTACTCTAATACTGGTGTGCAGTAATGAAAGAAGCACTTCTAGATTCTAGCAGTCACTGTAGCTGTGATATTAAAGACAAACACTAAAGGCTTCATCAAAATATTGCAATTAATAAGATGCCAATTGAATTATTTTTATTTATTAATTATTTATACATTTATTTTAAAAGGGTTTGAACTGAGGGTGAAAGGGCAGAAAACAAAACCACTGCTTCAGAAAACACATCTGAGTTTTTACTTTTTACTCCAAACCTTATAGTTACTGAGATGTGATGAGACTCACTGTAGTTTCTCCAGTTTACAGTGTGGATCCTCCAGTAGAGCAGAAATCAGAGCAGCACCTTTCTGTGTAATAGGACAGCTGGAAAGACTGCAGAGAATAAACAGAACAACTAAAGATGAGTTATTAGTGCTGGACTCATGTGTCTAATGTAATTGCTGATAAACACAGATGTAATACATATCATAGATATCAATTATTAAACCAGGCACTGAGAGAGACTCAGAGTCAAGTCCCATTTTAATAGACTTCAGACTCAAAATTAAATTAATTCAGATTTGACTCAACAAATAGGACCCAAATATTCCCATAAATATTCCCAAAAACTACTTGAGTCTTAACCCTGAACTATATTTTAATTTGTATTCAGCCCGTTTATTGTGCAGCAGTACATTTACATTTAGTCATTTAGCAGACGTTTTCATCCAAAGCGACTTACAAATGAGGAAAATGAAAGCAATCAGAATCAACAAAAGAGCAATGATATGCAAGTAATATTACAAATCTCACTAATTCCAAAACGTCAGTTTAGAACTAGTAACGAAGGAAAGTTGAGTTGCTTCATTAAAAGCCTATGATTACTGTATTAAAACCTCACTGTATCATGTTTGAGTATTATGAGAGAGAGAGATGGACTGAGCAAGTGATTAACGGACCTGCATCTGATTCATTATTCATATTCACGATCATATGACATTAGTTTAAAAGTTTACTGAAGAAAATATTAACATCCATTCTTCTGTTAAAGGTGATTTTGCTGCTCAGTCCATTTATTCGCTGTGGCAAACTGTTGTTGAAGCTAAACATAACTTCCGCTTAAATTTTCAGTTTAAAAGTCCCAAAGTCACTTTTAACTGTTCACTCATAAAACAGTCTCTGTTTTACAATGTAATGTTAACTAAAATCACCATCACGAACACAGGCACGCTTCTTAATACTAAACAATTATCATTAAATACATTATTTAAAATATAGTTTTTTATTTATTGAGTAATAATATTTAATAAACAACAACAACAACAACAACAAAAACAGCTATCAAAAAGTTGCTAGAAAAGAGTAAAGGCAGCTTTCTGATATACAGCATTGAATTGACATAAACATGCTACATAAACTATCTTCTTCTCTGGAACAAATAATAGATTAATGAGACCAAAGACTGCCCCTTAGATTTACTCACAACGAATTACATGTCATGTGTAACCCAGGGCTGCCAACTTTTGAGTTCAGCTTGGAGTGAGTATTCCCACAGTGTCTTTAGGGGGGTCCGGGAGCATGCTCCCCCGTAAGAAAATTTTGTACATTTTACAGGTAAATTCATCTATCTGGTGCACTTTGAGAGTTCACAATTCAGAGCTCCAATACAGTTTCAGTGTGAAAACTAAACAAAGAAAAAAGCTGGTGAATTGACTTGATCTTGAGGTTTAAAGGGGACTTAATCCTCTTATTAGTTGTGATATAGTGTCTCAGTCTAAATTAGAATAAAAAATAATTTGAAAAAAGAATAATAATAATAATAATAATAATAATAATAATAATAATAATAATAATAATTTTATAGTATTATTCCAACGACAGTAATATTGGAAAACAATTCTGTAAAGTAAATAAAAATGAGTATTTCACTAGTATGTTATTTTCTCTTATTCTACAGTAGGGGAATTACAATACTTTTGTTGTAATTTCTACACTTACAAGCAGGGCCTAAAACTTTTTGCCATATCTGCCATTTTATTCATGATACAAACAAAATCTTTTGGTGATTTGAGAGAATTTACCAGCCATAAATATTTTTTTTTTTCTGGCAATGAAACTGTTTTTGCAGTTAAACAAATTATAATAAATTGAAAATTAGAACTAAACACTGCATTTTAAATCATGATACAAAAAAGGTGCTACACACATGTTCGCATGAGCAGTTTTTTTATTAAAATTTGGTCTGACTTCAGCATTGTGAAATTATTATTTTTTTTTTTATATATTTATAAAAATGTCATACTGTGTTTTTATCATAAAATAACGTAAAATAACTGCTGCAGTGCTGCAAAACTATTTACTTTTCTTGTTGTGGTAAAAAGTTATGTGCAGTAAAAGAATTCCTAGATTTAGTCTTTATAAATAATTGCAACTGCATTTAAAACAATATATATTTTGACACGAAAATTCAAATATTTTTCTGTAGTCTGCTGTTCTGAGGAATTATATTTTTCTCATATTCGAAAATTAATCCTTCATTCATGAGGGATTTATCACTCCTGAAATTCTGCTTCTTGTACCGGATATACAGCTGTTAGCAGAACGAAAAACAAAACTTTTATTCAAATACTAAACGGATTAAACGTAGCCTTGGAGTGCTCAATAGCCCTTCATTGATAATCACTAAAACGTGTCGCTGCAGTTAATCGCAAAAGTCCTTTTATTATCAATGAACTGCTTATTTACAGTGAGAGTCCACAAGTGCAATCTGGCATTTAGAGGTGAGTGAATTCAGAACACAATGGCCAATCACAGGCGTTCTAGATCAATATAAATGTCTGTGATTGGCTACATTGCTCAGCGCTACGAAAACACGTTGTCTTTTGGCGATGTCCAGAGCACAAACACAAATACGCACTGGAGCTTTTGCCAAATCTGTTTAGCCAATATCTTATTATTACAGTTTTAACTGAGGGTGCTTTTGACTGCGTGAGAAAATGGATGTGTGGCGTGAGAGCGTGTGAAAAGTGTCAATTGCGTGAGTCTCACACTGAATACGTGAGAGGTGGCAGCCCTGTGTAACCATAGACATAATATGAATTACATGTCATGTGTAACCACTACAGAGACATCGGTCAATTCCAGAAAATCTGGCCATGGTGAGAGCGCTCTCGAGGGGATTGATGAGTGCAGAACGCCCCCTGACGATATGGCTCTCACACGTCCGAAAACGATAAAGCACATTTTCAAATAGACGTTATCTTTATTAACAAACTGCATACCAAACAGTAACCATATTTTTCTGGAGAAAAAAAAAAAGTAAAATGTCACATGACTACATGCTTGCATCTATTGTCCCTTGAGTGGCATTGACTAAAAATCTTTCACTTTTTCCCCAGTTTCACCAAAAAACATTTTGTCTAATAACCAGAAGTGGAAAGTAACGAATTACATTTACTCGCGTTACTGTAATTGAGTAGGTTTTTTGTGTACTTCTACTTTTTAAAGTAACTTTAAAATTTTGTAATTTTTACTTAAGTACGTTTTCATTTAAATATTCTTATTAACTACATTTTAAATATCATCCGTTACTAAATAAAAATAAATAAATAAAAAATAATACAAAAAAAATTAATTTAAAAAAAATGTGTGTGGAGGGAAGGAAGGGATCGCGCACCGGAAACTACTGATTGCTTGGTGAGCGGGAGAACAAACGCAGCGCTAACTCAAGAAAGATGGAGACGGACAGGGGTCCGTTCTTCGTACCTCGCTAACTAAGTTAGCTGGATTTGATTGTTGACGATTTGGCATGATCTTGGATTGTTTGGTTCTTCGAAGCTCATCCTGGACTTGCTGTCATAGCAACAGCTCTGCAAGCTTAAACCTCCTCTGGAGCAGGTTTATTTCATGTAAACAGGATTTAGGCTGCGCTCCTGGCGGGTTATGATTGGTTGAAATGGCGAGGTCACATCTGATTGGTTAAAGAGCACGACTGACGCGGACTGACTCACGTGGGAAAAGAAAAGTATCTCGCAAGAAAGTGTATATATATGACAGGTTCCAAAAAATATTTGGCAGCACAACTGTTGATATTATCCAACATTGATCATTCTAATAATAAATCAGCATATTAGAATGATTCCTGAAGGATCGTGTGACACTTAAGACTGGAGTAACAGCTGATAAAAATTCAGCTTTTCATCACAGGAATAAATTCTATTTCAAAGTATGTTAAAATATATTAAAAAAACAAAAACATTATTTTATTTTGTAAAAACAATTTGCAATATTACTGTTTTTTCTGTATTTTTAATTAAATAAATGCAGTCTTGATGAGCATAAGAGACTTCTTTAAAGACTATTACAAGTCTTACTGACCCCAAACTTTTGAACGGTAGTGTATAAAAAAATCAATAAAATAACATATCAAGGAAAAAACATGTAACATGGGCAGCATTAACGTATTTAATTTGTTCACTACTTTTTGCCAGCCCTCTCTCCTTGCTTTTCCAGCCTTTGCAGTTTTCCCTTGCGTTTTAATTAAACTCTGAAACTCCTGAAATCCCTCAATCAAGAGTTCTTGCTCTGCTGCAGAAAAATACTGAGCGCGCTCCTTCGTCATGTTCGCCGACCAATCACAGAGTTGCCCATCAATGTTTCTACTATCGATACGTAGCCCCTTTTAAGCCACCCAGTGATCTCAAATAACTTCATCCAGCTATACTAATCATCAACAACAGGTGCGTTCGGAGAACCGGAATAGCCAGCTCATAGTTAGCGCGATGATTTGATCTTGGAAGTGTCATTTGATCCTGGATGTAGTAAGCGAGGTACGAAGAACGGACCCCAGATTTGCAGAGTTACATCTCTCGGCTGCATGTATGAAGCAAACCGTCGCGCTAATGTCAAGGTAATAACAAACTTGCGCGTGCCTAATGTATAACACTCGTGTATATCAGAGTCGTACATTCTGCACGCATAAGTCCGCTATTGATTCACAAACTATGCGCGTTCTCTGGGCTTTGATCCCTATCGTATTTTTGCCTCAAAACTTTTGCCTAGTTGTCCAAATTATTGTCCTGTGAGTGTTTTATAATGAATGCTCACCCATAGAAGAGGAGTGAGGCTCTGTGTTTATGAGCATCAGGCGCGCACTGACAGTTCAATGATTGTGTCTGTGTCGAACCTTCACATCGATGCGTTTCAACAGATTTATAATGTATTTGCTGTAGTTTGAGTTCGTATGTTAATTTTTAAATGGAAACAGTAGATATTCAGTCAGTCAAGTTCAAAGGGATAGGTTTAGTGGTCTTTTGGCATCTCCCTGTCCTGTTTGGTAAGGCAGGTTCACTTATTTAAGAAAAAGTTCTCTGGAGTTGTAAAGAATGTCTTCAGTAAGGAATTCAGGTGCTTTAAATCTGTATATATAATTTTAAAAAGTTAGAATTTAGCAGAGGTTTTCTTTAAAGGTTATAAGGTATATTTAAAGTTTTAATTTAAAGTTTGTTTGAATTTTAAGTTTTTTTTTTAATATAACATGCAGTAGAAGAATAGTAAGGCAAAACAAATTTTTTGGTTAATAAAAAAGACTTAAAAATAAACACTTTTCTCTTTACTGCGGAAGTAAATAAATAAATAAATAAATAAGACAATAATAAATAAGAGGACATGTCTGGCATAGGGGGGCCTTGCAAAATTGAACGGAGAAGGAGGGGGGCCCCGCAGTAAAAAAAGGTTGGGAGCCCCTGCTCTACTGAATTCACAGTTTATGCAACATTCAGTGGTTGTGATGTTTAAAGTTTTATGGGATTATTTGCCAAAAAATTTCCCTAAATGTTTTATATGGTTATTTTTTTATTGTATCTTATTAATTTGTTTTTATTGCACTTTAATTTGTAAAGTTGTTTCCTCAAATAAAAACAACCAGGTTGAGAATATCCCCTTGTTTTTTTGTTTTGTTTGAATCCCCCACCCAGCAAAAAATAAATAAATAATAAAAATAATTTTTGGACAGTACTTTTACTTGTACTTAAGTAAAATTTCATTGAAGTAACAATACTTTTACTTGAGTAGCATATTTTATTACTCTTTCCACCTCTGCTAATAACTTATGAATTATTAGATTGAATTTAAGTGTTTTTTTTTTTTTCAAGAAATCTGAATGTAACTTTTAAGTGATTGGTAATGATCCCAATTCCAATATTTATAATATCAGAGAGTCACAACCCTGTTCCTAAAGGCATATTGACTTTATTATATTATATTATTTTATTTATTTATTATTTATTTATTTATATTTATTTATTCTTGACTTTTTTTTTTTGCACAGATTAGACAAATCTCTCTAATCAAACACTTGATTCAACTCATCAGGTCATTAGTAGAGCGCTTTATGATGATAGCTGAGTGATGAGTGTCAGATAAGAAAGACCTTAAAATATACAGTAACACAGAGAAACACAAACCTATACCGTATAAAACAATGTCAATAAAACAAAGACAATGTAAAATACTCACTCAGCCTTTCTAGATGCTTTGATCACTGGCAGCAGCCTCAGGAGACATTCTTCTGATCGATCATATTTACTCAGTTTAAACTCATCCAGCTCTTCTTCTGAGTTCAACAACACAAACACCAGAGCCGACCACTGAGCAGCAGACAGAGACACTCCAGAGAGACATTTGGCTCCAAAGAAATCATATCTATTTCCTCTTCTGCTCAGGTATGTCTGGACTTCCTGCTCTAGTGAGCGATCATTCAGTTCATTCAGACAGTGGAACAGATTGATGGATTTCTCTGGAGAGGGATTCTCTCTGATCTTCTGTTTAATGTATTCAGCTGTTTCCTGATTGATATCAGAGCTGCTTACTGTCTTTCTCAGGAGGCCTTGTAAGAGAGTCTGATTAGACTCTAGTGAGAGACCTAGAAGGAACCGGAGGAAAAGGTCCCAGTGTCCGTTCTCACTCTGTAAGGCCTTGTCCACTTCTCTCTTCAGTAAACTGGTCATTGGTGACCTGAACTCATTCCTCAGTCCTGTGTTTTGTTCAGAAAAGGACAGCAGCTTGAATAAAGCAGCAAGAAACTCCTGAATACTCAGATGAACAAAGCTGTACACCTTCCCCAGCTGCAGTCCAAACTCCTCTCTGAAGATCTGGGTACAAACTCCTGAGTACACTGACACTTCTCTGACATCAATGCCGCTCTCTTTCAGGTCCTCCTCATAGAAGATCAGGTTCCCTTTTTCCAGCTGTTCAAAAGCCAGTTTTCCTAGAGACAGAATAGTCTTTCTAGCCTGATCAGGATTGATTTCATATTTCCCATCATACTTCTGTGTCTTCAGTTTGGTCTGAAAGATCAGGAAGTGTGTGAACATTTGTGTGAGAGTCTTGGGAATCTCTGCTCTCTCTGCTTTACCCATCATCCTCTCTAGAACAGCGGCTGAAATCCAGCAGAAGACTGGTATGTGACACATGATGAACAGACTTCTTGATGATCGGATGTGTGTGACGACTCTATCAGCCAGACTCTGATCATTTATTCTCTTCCTGAAATATTCCTCCTTCTGAGGGTCGTTGAATCCTCGTACCTCTGTGACCTGGTGGACACACTCAGGAGGGATCTGATTGGCTGCTGCTGGTCGAGAGGTGATCCAGAGGAGAGCAGAAGGAAGTAGATTCCCCTTGATGAGGTTGGTCAGCAGCACATCCACTGAGGCTGATTCTGTTACATCAGACAAGCTCCGATTGTTTTGGAAATCTAGACGTAGTCGACACTCATCCAGACCATCAAATATGAACATGACTTTGTAGTCTTCATAATCTGACGACTTAAATTCTTTGGTTTCTGTGTGAAGGTGATTTAGAAGATCCACAAGACTGAGATTTTTCTGTATCAAATTCAGCTCCCTGAAAGGAAGGGGAAATATGAAATGAACATCCTGATTGGTTTTTCCTTCAGCCCAGTCCAGAATGAACTTCTGCACAGAGACTGTTTTTCCAATTCCAGCGACTCCTTTAGTCAGCACAGTCCTGATGGGTTTGTCTTGTCCAGGTGAGGGTTTAAAGATGTCATTGCAGTTGATTGGTGTTTCCTGTGTCTCTGGTCTCCTGGACACTGTCTCAATCTGTCTCACCTCATGTTCATTATTGACCTCTCCACTGCCTCCCTCTGTGATGTAGAGCTCTGTGTAGATCTCATTCAGACGTGTTGAGTCTCCATGATTGGACATTCCTTCACTGATTCTCTGATATTTGTCCTGGAGTCTGGATTTGAGTTTTTGTTGATACACAGGCATCAGTTCTGAGCAAAGGAAATAACTGTTGTTATCGGCAGAGCAATATTTTAGAAATGTATTTTTCGGTTTGATATGTTAGATGTGTCGTGACATTCAGGAACTTTAGTGACTGAAGACAGAAGGTTGATCATAAAAACACAGGCTATAATCTGCTGATCCAGAGCTCTTACTGGTCTGTAGTGTGTTAGCGAGGTCTGTCTGGTTCATCTTCCTCAGGATGAGCAGTGTGATCTTCAGAAGCCCCTCTCTGACTCTGTTATGACCCTCATCATCATAATGGTCTCTTTCAGAGCATTCTGGGTAATCTGGACTCAGTAGTCTCTTGAAACTTTTTAACTCACTCTTCACCACAGAGACGATTCTGTGCTCAAGCTCCTGAAATCATAATAAATATTGAAACAATAAACATCTATTCAGTAACAGAGAAGGTGAACCAAAGGATCAATACACAAGATTTAGAGCATGAATTATTGTGTTGGGATGGACACACACAAAACCAACCTTGAAAATGGAGTCTAAGTTCTTCTTTGCTGTTTGTGATTCTGGTCCTTTATGTTTTTGACTGTTGTTAAACAAATATTGAACATTTTTGTAAATATACTAATGTATTTAATGCACATCAGTAAATGAATGAATATCATATATTTCTTATACTGTAAACTAAACAACACCTCAGATCAGCAGATGATTCTCCCAAACTGAAATCAGCTGGTTGACCCATTGACCAGTCACTCTTCATGGACACACAGCTGGGTTCAGGAGATTGATTCTGCCACAGACTGAAATATAACAGCAATACAAACTGTTTCTGAAAATCTCACACTGCTCTGACAGAAACACATTTACTGTTTCAAACTCCCATTAATGTTGATATTTCACTTGAGTCTGTTGTGACTTGAGAGTTAAAAGATTAAAGTATTATTTTCATATAAATAAAATGAATCTGCCCCATGTGCTTTTTTCATTCATGCATTATAGAAATGTTTGAAAGATCCATCAGTTGTTTTTTCCTCACAGACACATCGATGTGTTCAAGTAAATCTGACTCACCTCCTGAATCTGACTGAACATGAAAATGCTGTTGTAGTATACATTTATTGTTTCTGAGCATTAAAAATGCGAAACATTTGAAGTTCTCTCACCTCTTGACTGTCTTTTTCTTTCTTTCATGTTCATCAGAGAGATTCATTCTGGAGGCCATGGTTTCATCTAAAAGCAGATCCAGATGTTGATCCACAGAGTGAGTTATGAATCATCTCAGCAATTAATTTCCTCAAATCCAGCTCTGTCTCAACAGTCAGTTTACAGTTATGACCTGCACACAATTTCCTCCTGACATTATTTACACAGAAACAATTATTCAAAAACAGCACAACAAATTCAGACAAGCACTGTGTTAAACTGAAAGTAAAGGTGCAATCTGACGATTTACAGAAGTTTTCTCTTCTAATGCTATTTAACTACTTTCAAAATATCTAAAACTGCTTAATGTTGTACTTTATGTTAATGTTTCACTTTAAACCAGTCTCAGGATTGATTTTGTATATCAAAGATGATTGTGAAATTGTGATACTCACTGTGTTTTTCTCTCTTAACGTAGTTTACTTCCTCATGTGACAAAACAGATCCTGCTGTAATAGTTTCACTTTCATGTGTCACCTGACAAGGAGGAGTTTGAGTCTCCTAATATTGAATCTTTATTCTTATTATTCCAAGTTAAAACACCTGAATATACTTTCCTCACAGCTGTACTTTGGGTGTTGTTAAACTGAACTGCATCACTGAAACCGCTGTTAATTCTCAATAATAAGTTTTGTATTAAAGAAATAAAGTCAGACTGGTTTGTAATGAGTGAAGATGCTGAGATCTAGAGAGATCTGTTAGTGTTTAATGTTCTGTTGCTGATGTTTTATTCATTTATTGATACAGTAAATGTGTTTGATCATAATAATTCAGGAACACTTGTAAAATAACAGTGTTATAATAAGGAGAGTTTACGTAATTTATGTTTTTTGGAAGCTATTGTTGACAGTCATTTGACCATTTTATCATCTGACATTTTTATTAAATTACAGATATTTTTTTGTAATTTTACATACATTTGTGTCTTTTAGTAAAACAGAAAAATGCAGTAGGTTTTATGTATAAAAATGTGAATTACTGCAATTTGTCATTAATGCCAATCATTTTACAGACTTTTGAGTACAATTTAATTATTAGAGGCATTAGCAATAATCAAAAGATGAACATTTATTCATAAGCACTTAGAAAAATGTTTATTATTTAATTATTATTTTTTTCAGCTTATGAATAAATGTTAATTTATTGAACTTATTAATAACAACAGCTCAAGTGGCGTAGAGCATGACGTGGTCTTTTTGACGTGATCAAGTTTGAATCTGACTTTTTCCAAACAATTTTTTCTCCCTTTTCAAATCCCATTACATCAGAAAAAAAAGCCTTTATTTTCAATAAAAATTAAGAGATAATTGAAAAATTGACAATAAATATTGGCTAGAGTTGGGGTAGGTGTAGGGAGAGATTTATTATCCCAATAAGGTGGCATCCGTTTAATAATTTGAATTAAATTACAAAATACATTATTATTGCATACTGTTTTATAATGTACCACAATACTGAGGTGTAGATCATTTTCAGCCTATTTGGGGTTCATTTTAAACAAGAAATATAGTCATTTTTAAGCAATGTCTGAGTTAAATAAAAAAGGTTGGGTTGAACATTAAACCTAGTCACAGGGGTTTGTCCATATTTTATTCAACATAGGGTTACATTTTATTTGATTATTAAATGTATTAAGGTTTGTACATATTTTTCATGACAAGTTCCAGTTCAAGAGAAATTCTTTCATCTTAGCTGCCAGCTGCCACTTTCAAATGATTATTAAACAGCAAGCAGCACAAACTCTGCAAAAACGCCAGTCCTTTCGGTGCACTCAGTGTCTGAATTCACTCACTTGCTTTCATTCTCTCCTTCAAGTGAACTGTATTAGTGGCCTAATGTAGGGAATAGTGAATGAGGGTATAGGGTTGATTTCAGATACAGTTTGATCAAGGTTGGAGCAAAACTCTGCAGGAATATGTAGGGGAGAGTGGGGACGGTTGCAACGAGGGGCATTTGCAACATGGTTAATCTTTTATGTGTTCAATCATTAAACAAAAAAAATATATGTGATTTATTTGTGATGAAAAAAAAATGGGTTAACATCTTCAAAGTGTGGTGATTCCATTTTTTTAAGTAAAGGGTTGTATACAGCTGATTGAAATGATATCAAAGAACATAAAATAACGAGCAGACAGCAGCTTACAAGCAGATAATAAAATAAGATCCCAGGAATTTGACAGAAACAGCTTTAATTCAGCACATAGAGTGGATTTAGAGAGACTTATGTTTACATTCAGCTTGTGTGCAGATTTTGTCAGGCCAAAAAACCGAATTTTCATGGCCTGCTGTAAATTTTGACCAGTGATGAAAAACAAGCTTATGTGGATTCTAGACGTTTAAACAATTCAGATAAGTTAGTTATTTGAACATTTGCATTAGATATTTGAACATGCTATTAGATAAACTGTTGTCGTTAATGATGTTATTTAAAAATTCACTGGTACTGTTATTGTTTTAGTGATTATGGAAACAAAAAATCATTTTACTTGCTGTTTGTTGATTTTAAATGTAAGTGATTTATGTGTCAGTACTTTTCCAACATTTCCAGCACATTCTAACAATACCGTGATAATACTGATAACGTGATAAGAAATAGTGTTACATTCCCAAAACATAAACACATAAGACTTTTAATTAGTATCACTGTTGCAGGAGGTTGGTTTGTGTTGTAGGTCTCAGATGAGTGGACTGCTGGAAGAGAATGGGGTGTTTTTTTTTTTTTTAAATGTGTGTGTTTTAATTTCAAATAAAAATAAACTTATATTGACCCCACACTGGCTATTCTACTTGTTGCTCTTTACATATCTATAGTTCTCCATTGTGATTTCCTATCCTGTTTGAGCACTGGTTATCCAGATTTGGTGATCCTGAAAAGTTCCTATCTGGATCAGATTGATCCAATCCGATGTTGCTTTGAAAAACTGGCTCAAAAGTAAACTGGATTACGTGATCAAGGATCGCAAAATAAAGGATTACTAAATCCGGATCAATTTTATCCGGATTAATCCTTTTGAAAAACCGGGCCCTGATTCCATATCTAAAAGATCCTCATATTGGAAGCTTAATACTTCAATTCTTCATCATAATGAAGTTCAAACCAAAATTGACAGCTTAATTTCCTTTTATTGGAATAAAGCTAATAAAGAAAATATGTTTTGCAGTAATTGGGAACTTCTAAAATGTGAAATATTGTCGGAAATATTGTAGTTTGTTAGCGAAAACTAAATAAATGAATGAAGATCAAATTATGGCTAGAATTACTACTTTATCACATAAAAAAATAGAATATCTTACAGACTCAGAGAGAATTGAGCTTATAGATCAGAAACATAACTTGGAGAACATATATAAGCAGAAGGCTGAAGATGCATTCATTAGATCTCGTCGGAATTGGTTGGAGAAGGTGAGCAGAATTCTGCATATTTCTTTAGGCTGGAAAGGCAGCCAATTAAAATTTCTATTCAGAAACGGTGTATTAACAGAATTGTAACTGATAACTTAAAGGCAATTGCAGATTTTTGTGCCAGTTTTTACAATGACTTATACTCCTCTAAGTTTTGTAAAGAATCGGCCAAAACTTTTTTTGATTCTTTATCAGATATAAAAAAAAATAAGTGTTGGAGATTGTAGTTTATGTGATGCTCCTATTAGTCTATGAGAAATTGTTGTCTCTATAAATAATTTAAAAAATAACAAATCTCCTGGTACCGATGGGCTTTCTGCAGAAATGTATAAAGCCTTCAATCAAAAATTGGCTCCTTTTTTTACATAAAATGTTTTTAGAGAGTATTGAAAAAACAACACTTCCTCCCTCTTTATGTCGGGGTCTAATAACGTTAATATCCAAGCCCAACAGAGATCCCCTTTTAATTGAAAACTGGCGTCCAATTTCTTTATTGAATACTGATTATAAGATTATCGCCTTAGTTTTGGCAAAGAGGTTAAAATCTACTCTTAATAATATAATTGATGAGTGCCAATCCGGTTTTATGTCTCAAAGACATATTTCTAATAATATTCGCCTGGTCTTAGATTTGCTGGATTACTCAGAATTGATCTCAACTGACAGTTTCATTCTCTTTCTCGATTATTATAAAGCTTTTGATTGTTTAGAACATGATTTTATGTTACAGGCCATGCACAGATTAGGTTTTGGTAGTTTTTTTGGCAGTATTAAGATGCTTTATCATAATGGGAATAGTTCTATCCGGCTTACTAATGGCACTTCTCCTAGATTTTCTTTAAAACGTGGGGTAAGGCAAGGTTGCCCCATCTCCCCGTATCTTTTTTTATTAGCTACACAATTTTGATGTTTTCATATTAAAGAGAGCCCTGTGAAGGGTATCTCTGTTGCTGATTCCCATCAAAGATAATGTCAAATATTTAGGAATCAAGATAATGAAAGATAGTAAACTAAGATGTCAAGAAGTTTTAAGCCAATTATAGAGAAAACAACAACAACAAAAAATTTTTTTTAATGTTTGGTTATTGAGAGATCTGTCATTGAAAGGTAGGACTTTGCTTACTAAAGCGGAGGGTATTTCTAGATTTTCTTATGCTGCTCATTCCTTATTTGTAGATAGACCAACCAGCAAGTTGATTGATGTAATGCTATTTAAATTCCTTTGGAAAAATAAAACTCATAATGTTAGAAAATCTGTCATTTTAAATTCTTATAATAAGGGTGCATTACATTTTATTGACTTTAATTCTCCTAATAACACCTTAAAAATAAATAGGCTTAAACGCTTTCTCCACAATCAGTCTTCTATTTGGAATGTAATTCCTCGATATGTCTTTTCACAGTTAGGTGGTATTAATTTTTTATTGATGTGTAATTATTCTGTTAATAAACTCCCTATTAAACTTTCTAGATATCATCAGCAGATGCTTTTGGCTTGGAAACTTATTTATAAGCATAATTTCTCTCCACACAACTTCTTTATTTGGAGTAATTGTAATATTCTGCATAAGAAGAAATCTTTGTTTCTGGAAAATGGGTTTAATAATGGTTTGTTGTTAGTGAACCAGTTGTTTTACAATGATGGTCATTTATTGAACTACTCTGATTTTATTTTAAGATTTCACTTTCCTGTATCTAGAAAAGAGTTTAATAATGTTTTGAAGGCCATTTCTTTGGAAATTTGTATGCTTTTTGGAAATAACAACAGTGATTCATTGATTTTTGTACGTCCACCCAATCCTGAATCCACTGTGAAAAAAAAAATCCAATCACAAAATTAGATTTGGAACTTGTTATTTCAAATTCTTCTTCAATTTCTTACTGGAATAACCTTTTCGATGATATTAAGTGGCCATATGTTTGGTCACTCCCTCAGATTTTTTTTTTTAACAAATAAAGTTAAGGAAATAACTGTCAAGCAGTTTTTTTCAAAAATTCAAGAGTGACATTGACACATCTTGTTCTTTTTGTCATTTTTCTTCTGAAACTGTGACCCATTTCTTTGGGAATGTCCTTTTGTTCAGTCTTTCTGGAATACGGTTAATGCCCTGATTGTCCAAAATATTTTTTTGACTTTTCTTTATGTTTCAAACACACTTTTTTTGTTTTTTATGTTAAAGACAAGAATCTGCTTAATGCAAGTTTTGTATAAATCTCTTGTTATTTATTGGAAAGTTTTATATACATAAATGTAAATATACTAATTGTAAACCCCACTTTAACATCTTTAAACAAGAACTGCAATTGTATTTAAATACAATATCTACCTCTGTAAACAAAAAAGCTTTAAAAACGTCTTGAATTTGTGCTATGTTTGAGATTTACTAAACACGACTCATTTCTCAATTCGGTGGTGTTTTATTAACTAGTTTTCTGGATCGAGCAAAACATTGTTTTCTGGGTAATATATTACAATAGGTTTTGTTTGTTAAAATTAATGTATTAACTAACATTAACTGTGAACAATACATTTATTAAACAGTTTTTAAGCTTTGTTAGTATTAGTTAATAAAAATACAGCTAGCATTGACCCGCGCATCACTGGCCACATTGTTAAAACACAGGTGAAGTACATTCATATTCAAATCATATAACAGACTTTAAGCATTTAGAATAAGGAAAAAACAGGCTAATAACCAAAACCTGCAAATCGAACAGAGTAGCTAAACATCCGTGTCGTAACGAGACATTTTGACTTTTGAAAATCCTCCATTCCACAGTTTTCTGTTTGTGTAGCTGCAGTTCCTCAGGGTGAGCCCAAGCGCAATTAATAGGGGCTATGTCAGTCCAAATATTAAACATGCGGGTCAGGAAGCGGGTCGGGTACAATATCTTCTCTCTTTTTCTGCGGTCCGAGTTGCGGGCGGGTTAGTTGAAAACGTCGGTCAGGTTCGGGTTGTTTAAACATTGACCCGCGGATCACTAATAGTCATTAAAGAAGGAACTCTTACCCCTCAAAATATCATTAAATGCATTTATTTCTTTTTTATTATTTATTTTTTCACATCTGACAAGATTTTTTTTTTTTTTTTTAATTGGTGCTGTTATTATTTTTCCATTTTCCCTTGAATGTGTACTGGTATTTCAAGTATTTTACATATTGTATTGTAACTTTAGGATTAAAATGACAGAGAAATATTTTTAAAATGACAAATAAAATGACATTTTTGCTTCCACTTAGCAATAAATATGACCTGAATAAAATGGCTTCATTTAAATATGTTGTATATACACTCACTGAAAATAATACTTGACAAAGATATTATGCTTTTAATCCATTAAATTTGTTAAAACGCTCTAAAGTTATGCAATTTAAAACTTTAAAATTGTAATATTTTGCATGTGTGTAGAGAGCATCACATCACAATTTGTGTAAATTATTATTTATCAATTATTACTTATTAATATTCATCTCTACTAATACACAGGTTAGAATATTATCACAACGCAATATAGTCCCTTTAAACCAGCGCATAAGTATTATATTCAGAGATCGCTACTGTGCATGTGTCTATATGACATCGGCCAAACAAACCACCTTGCACACGCCTAACAACGTCCAGTATCAAAAAAAGATCAAATTAACGAATTTTTTATCATTATCCCACTATTACAACTTGCAAAATGTAATATTTACCGCTGCAAATTCACTCAACAAAATCCTTTATTTATTATTATTTTTTTAAAAGAGGTTCAATATCCAAACTATTTCATTATCCAAAAATCTTAAACTGTCAATTTGTTTCATCTTTTTAATTTATATTGTTAAAGGTTTTGTTTTTTATTTATTTTATTATTTTTAATTGTATTATAATGCTGACATTTTTGTACTTTTGTGCTTTGTACAAAAAAAACCCTCCAGTATTGGACCTGATTCATCTTCGTCATCGCGCTGCAGCCTGCAGGACCTCTTGATCTTTTCCTGAAACAGTCAGAAGTAAACCTCAGTGCTTCATGAGGCTTCATTTCCCTATCCATATAAAGCATATTACATCTACATACATACCCGAGAACTGCTTATATGTATATATTTGTATGTCTGACCTGTTTTCTGTTGTTTGTGTAATTGTGTAATTGTTGAGTCAGAGGAGGAGGTGAAGTTGAGCGCTACTGTGGGCGACTCTTATTGTGAAGTTTGTCTCTCAGTAGACCAGACAAGTGAGCGTGCAGCAGTAGTGCCATGAACGAGTCAAAACCCTTTATCAAACGTCTATATTGTGGATAACTGTATATTTTGTTTGTTTATTTTCGTACAGTCTTTTTTTTTTTTGCACTTTGTAAATACTACACACCTGTGGATCACCTGAACCTCACTGTAAATAAACATCATCTTGCACCAGAGTGCACTTTACAGTCAAGACATCCTCTACATTTCTGTGAGTGCAGTTAGATATAATAGAAGTCCCACTGTGAAATCACTGTGTAAGTAATGCAATTATTAGCTTGAAATATACTGTAGTTTCACACTAAAAATGTTATGGTACAGTTAGTATGTCCAATATACTCATTTATATATATATAAAAAAAATGTTCCCATGAGACTGGAAAAAAAAAATCTAGGCTGAATGAAAATTAAAAACAAAAATCCTTCACATCTGAAACTGCTGGATCAGTGTCTGCATTTGTCCAGGTGACAGTCTTGTTCAGGACGTGTTGTTTTGATTCACTTGTTCGGAGCTTGTAGAGTTTCCACTGTCAAATACTGTACAATAAAGAGAAAGATTAAATACACTAAGATCTGCTTTAATAGAAGATAATTAATGAAAGCATTGACTCAATAACTTACTATAGTTTCTTCAGTTTACAGTGTGGGTCGTTCTGTAGAGCAGTGCGTAACTTCAGTCCTGAGTCTCCTGGTTTATTACCTCTCAGATACAGTTGTCTCAGGTGTGAGAAGTTTGATCTCAGAGCTGAAATCAGAGCAGCACAGCCTTCCTCTCCAATACTGCAGTCCCTCAGCCTGTAGAGAGTGAAGAACATGAATGATCTCTGAGATTGTGTTTAATCTTTAGGGTGAGAGTGTGTTTGTGTGAGCACTACTTTTACTATACAGCAGGATCAGCGCTAGAGAGATTTTGACTTGTCAGCAGCTAAAACATCAATTTAAATGCACTCTACCCACATGATTCCTGATTGTGATGCTCAACTTGTTTAGGTGAAAATGTTAAAAGTGTAAAATGTAAAAAGTTAAAACAAGAGTGACATTATAGCAAAACTATCATTTTCTTGTGGTTTTGAAAAGTTCACTTAAAGGTCCCATATTGTCAAAACTGAAATTTCCTGGCTTTTTTCATGATAACTGAGGTCTAGGGGCTATGTAACTACCATATAAGTTTCAAAACAGTCAGTCCACAGTAAAATGCACACAGCCTGCATAAAGTAGCTGTACCTTTTCACAAGCCACTGTGACTTCCGTAAAAATGTGACGTCCGATCTACTCAGTCACCACCCCAAACACGAACCATCGTCCCACCCTCCTTTTTACAAAACCCCCAGACAACATTGCGTCCATGCCATTGCTGAGCAACAACAACAAGGAAACAAATCTTGAAAACGCTGTTCAGTCGATGGATGTCAGGAAACTACATCATTACACAGGCTTCTGAACAACATTAATATAAGAGACCAGTGGCACGTCTGTAGACTTTAGCCTGTTTCACACAGAGATTTCATGTAAATACACGGATAATGTGTCCCATGATTTGTTCTGAAATTGTTTGATTTGGTTCATTCACACAGTGATTTTCCAGAATCTGTGTCTGCTTTACACACAACCCGTAAAGATCCCTGTTATGCCGGTTTCACACAGAGCAGAAGCAGCGCAGAAGATGTGTGTCTGCAGAGCGGCAGCAGCACGCGCTCATTGTGCTTTCACACTGGCAGCGTTTGTCGCGTGCAGCTGAACCGTGGCTTGCGTAGAATACGAATACGAATCATTCACTCGGTCACCCATTTCAGGTGTTCTCCGACAACTGTCTGTCATGTGCTTTGATTTATGATATGAGCAGCATGCTGTGATGTGGCTGTGTTCCCCACACGTGAATAACACATGCTGCACTTTGGTAGTTTACAAGATAAAAAAAAAAAAATCATCTAGTTAATAAATATCTCAAGTTTTAATAATTTAAACAGGTATTTTAAGTTTGGCCAATAACTCCCAGCAGTGATGTGTTTTCATGTAGTTGATTCTGTGCAAACTCATATTTGATTTTTTTTTTTTATGTTGTAGATTTAAGAAGCAAATGAGAATCGCTAAAATTATTGAATATATTTTGAGACAAAGGTCGTCTTAATGATTCCCATTTTGGTTTAAGACAATTAAAGCCACAGTTTTTCAATAACGAAAAGAATATATAAAAGTATGGTATTTTGTGGTAAAAATCGCCCTGCTGTTGGGGCTAAAGGCACAATAATTTACAAAATAATGAATAGATGACTGACTTTTTCATTTGTTGACATGACTCAGATGGTAAATATCATATATTATGTTGGATGTGTACCTTAGAGATCATCTCCATGTTTATAATGAAACAATCATATTTAAAAACATATTAAACATAAAACATATCATTTGTTGTTACTACTGTAAATCCATATTAAATTATTATGGGATCTTCTTCAATGCTTTCAGAATCTTCTCTTTTTAAAATGATTTTGTCTCTGTTTTAAATGTTTTATTTAACATATTTTAATGACAGTAGCCTATATTTATTATTTAATTAACAAAATAAGCAGAAAATAGTATAACTTAGCTAAAGTGACAGTTTTGAACAAGTATTAAAGTATAAAAAAATAATAATAATAATAATAAAAAATAAACCATTAGCTAAAGTATTTATGTGCATTTGCCCCATGCTGGTTAGCCTTATAGCATGTGATTGTGAAACACGAAACTTACTTAAATAATTTTATGGTGAAATTGTTATTTTTCATGTTAATCAGGTCAATTCTGATCAAGAACAATGCACTGTGGCTTTAATCCAGCGTAAACAGCGCAGAAGAAAATGAGACAGGGGTAACTGCAGCCTGGAGCAATAGGAGCCGAAAGGTTTCTGATTGGTGAAAGGAGTTTTACTGTATTGGCCAATCAGCGTTAAACTTTTGTTCCACACTCCAGTCCAGCAGGTGGCGGTAAAACACTTATCAGTTGAATTGTAAACCGCCAAATAAACTTTAAGAAGAAGAAGGCCAATCAGCATTAAACATTAGTAATTAGCCTTTTTCAGACTTCCGTGTTTCTGGCTTCTGGATTGGCACTTGCAGGGTAAAAGTTTTTCCGCTGACAGCAGCGTAAGTTCGGGAATCTAAGTCTATTTTTACAAAATAGATACTATGATACTATGCTTTATACTGGTGTTTTACTCTAAAAATAGCAAACATTTTTTCAAGAACTTTGTGTCAGCTTCTGGTCATCACAAAGACTATGTTTATTTAATTATGAATGATAGCACTTATAATACAGTACAGTTTTGAGTTTTGCCGTTCTGTCTATTTGGTGCTGGCTGTGCATTATGACTCTTAACATCAGTTTTTTTTCGCGATTGTTAATGTTGTTATAATTATTAAAGTAATATTGTATTTTCTACTTGCTGTGCATTATTCATTTTACGGTGTAAATGTACGTTGCATAATGTGCCCAGGGATATACATAATAAAATAATATAATACTAAACAAGACAATACTCAGATTAATGGCTTTATTCCTTTTGGATCTGGATTATGTTTGTTGTATTGAGTTTATGCATCATCCGGACACAGAATCGTTTAATTTAATCTTGGGAAAATGTGCATTTGGATATAAATGCTGTCAAATGCTGTCATAATTTACCATGATGTAGTGATTCGAGGGAAATGACTGAGTAAATTGAGAAAATAGCTGAAATATACCAGAGATTGAGAACAGAAACTCTAGCTGGCGCTATGTTGCGCATATTATATTGCAGAGTCAGCGGTCTGAAATTACAAACAAGTAAAATGTGGTTTCTTTGTTGATTATATAACAACAACTTGGAAAACAGACAAAACAGAAAAGGTAAAAGGCATTATTTGAGACAAGAGCATATTAATATAATGCAGGTCCTTTTCAATAAATTAGCATATTGTGATGAAGTTCATTCTTTTCTGTAATGTACTGATAAACATTAGACTTTCATATATTTTAGATTCATTACAACATAACTGAAGTAATTCTAACCTTTTACTGTTTTAATATTGATGATTTTGGCATACAGCTCATGAAAACCTCCAAAAATCTAAAAAAAATTAGCATATTTCATCCGACCAATAAAAGAAAAGTGTTTTTAATACAAAAAAGTCAACCTTCAAATAATTATGTTCAGTTTAGCACTCAATACTTGGTCGGGAATCCTTTTGCAGAAATGACTGCTTCAATGCGGCGTGGCATGGAGGCAATCAGCCTGTGGCACTGCTGAGGTGTTATGGAGGCCCAGGATGCTTCGATAGCGGCCTTAAGCTCATCCAGAGTGTTGGGTCTTGCGTCTCTCAACTTTCTCTTCACAATATCCCACAGATTCTCCATGGGGTTCAGGTCAGGAGAGTTGAGCACAGTAATACCATGGTCAGTAAACCATTTACCAGTGGTTTTGTCACTGTGAGCAGGTGCCAGGTCGAGCTGAAAAATGAAATCTTCATCTCCATAAAGCTTTTCAGCAGATGGAAGCATGAAATGCTCCAAAATCTCCTGATAGCTAGCTGCATTGACCCTGCCCTTGATAAAACATAAAATTTTATTTTATTGGTCAGATGAAATATGCTAATTTTTTGAGATAGGAATTTGGGGTTACCCCTTCAGTCGAATCACTTCGACGTTACATTGGGATGTCGCTTGAGAGACCGATCACCTCTGAGCCTTATTAAAAAGGCCAATTGAAAATTGGCGAGTGGACGTGCGCGCCGGCCACGCCCCCGTACATACGGGTATATAAGACGGCTGCGCGCACGTCCACTCGCCAATTTTCAATTGGCCTTTTTAATAAAGCTCAGAGGTGATCGGTCTCTCAAGCGAGATCCCAATGTAACGTCTCCGTTCCCTCCTTCGGGGAACGAGGGTTACCTTCGTAACCTAGACGTTTTCATGAGCTGTATGCCAAAATCATCAATATTAAAACAATAAAACGCTTGAACTACTTTCAAATGTGTGTAATGAATCTAAAATATATGAAAGTCTAATGTTTATCAGTACATTACAGAAAATAATGAACTTTATCACAATATGCTAATTTTTTGGAAAGGACCTGCACTGTAAAAAGCATTCAAGGGTGTTGTTCATAGGAATTTATTAAAAAAAAAAAATTATTTCTCCCAATAAATTGATTCCCTTTTTGAATTCATTTAAGTTTTGCAAAAGTAAAAAGTGTGATTGTTTTTGTAACTTATTCCCTATCAAAAAATTGTTTTTTACTGACCTTCACAATAAAATGCTGGTAACACTTTCTATGAAGCCCGTATTTATAATACATTATAAGGGTATTCTTAAGGCATTATAATGAATGCATAATGCATTATAAAAAACCTTATAATATGTTATATCATCTCATGAGTATTCATAAGAACAGTTTTAATGTATTATAATTTTTACTTTTTTGTGGTTATAGCTTTTAAGAGAATGATTACCTCCTCATAGTTATAACATATTATAAGTCTCATATCTTGCCATGTTTCTCATGTCACTTTACTTAAAGCATACAAAGACCACTTATAAGTAATTATAATAATATTTCCCAAAGAACCCTAAGATCAGGTATCAGTTTAGATAAATGTGTAATATGAACAGTTTGATGATTTTGATGGTACCCTTCAGACAGATTTTGATAAGTAACTCTGCAACTGCATGTCAGCTAGCAGTAATTATTATTATGCTGAATATATGCTAACACTAAATTTCGATGTTTCCCCAAAAGACAAACTATTATGTTATATTATAAGTAATTTTGCAAGTACATGAACATTCTACCTAGCCCATCCATAACCTAAGCCTACTAATACTCTAAGGAGTGTTAGTTGGCATGTAGTTCGAAAGTTTAAGCTTATAGTCAATAGACTTAGGGGACCATCAAAATAAAACGTAATATAATGTAAAAAATAAATGTAATATGATATAGTCCATTATAAATTAAGAAGATTTAATATGCCGTTCATTGTGTGTTATAAATGATCATAATCTTAAGAGTTATAACCTCAAAAACTCAAGTATTATAATGTATTATAATTGTTGTTATGATTATTCATGAGATGGTATAACATATTATAAGGTTTCTTATAATGCATTATGCATTTATTATAATGCCTTAGAAATGCCCTTATAATGTGTTATAAATAGGGGCTTCATAGAAAGTGTTACCAAAATGCTTCTACAAAACTCTATTTAAGTGTTATTATCTAAAGTATAACGTCACGACCGGCCCACATGCAGAACACCAACATCGTTGCTCGTTGTCACCTGAACCGGACCAGTTTCGGATTTCTGTGGAGTTTTTGAGAGCTTTATACAACGATCAACACATGTAAGTAACTATTTACATTGCATAAAGTTGCAATGCGGGCTTACCGAAGGTCTTGAAATTAACATTAATCTTAACAACTATTGCTAACGTTAACGTAGTATAGGTATATATGAGATGCATTGCCAAATTATGTTTCTACTTAGTTTGGTTACTTAAAAAATCATCGTCATTTTGTTTATTTATGGAGTCTAATAATGTTAGCATCGGTATTATGTCTCAAATCATTTGTCTTAAATGTTCTGCCTCTTTCCGAATTAGCTAGCAAAACAGTAACATGGTCTCTCATCCTCGTTGTGTCAGTTAAAAGTTACGTTAGCTGCTAGGTTTGTTGTCACAGTTGTTCCCTGCATGATTGAAAAAGATGGGGACATTTTTTGGCGCCTCTTTCTGCAATGCATCACACAAATTCTTAAACTTCATCTTTTTATATATTTGTTTGAAATATTTTACATTGTCTTAAACCATTTGTTCAATTAAAAAGATTAAATATTTATTTTGCATTGCAATAACTTGATCCTTATATTTTCCTAAACTCTTCTTTCATTTATGTTGCTTTTTTAGGAGACCATCAGATCTACTGGAAGGAGCAGTTCATGGAGCAGGTAAGCTCTTTAGAAGGTGGAATTGAGGTAAATGTTTCAAAGGTTTGTCCATTTAGAGGAATTAAGGTACCCAAAAGTCAGTTATTGAGAGTTGGAAAAAAGGGTAAAAAAAACAAAATTTGCATCCCTTTCTATTTTTAATGACAGATGGGATGGCCTTGTAAATTATACAGCGCTGTTGTACCAGGAAAGAATGATAATCTAAAACATATAGACTGCATCATGGGACCTTTGGACACAGCCATGCCTTGCCTTGTACTCATATAGATTGTATAGTATACTACAGTATAGTATAGCACTGGTTCTCAGTCCTGGTCCTGGGGGCCCCCCTGCTCTGCATATTTTACATGTCTCTCTTATATAACAAACCTGATTGAGATCATCAGCTCATTAGGAGAGAGATCCATGAACTGAACTGACGAGGTGATGATCTCAGTCAGGTGTGTTAAATAAGGGAGACGTGCATAATGTGCAGAGCAGGGGTCCCCCAGGACCAGGATTGAGAACCACTGATGTATAGTAAAGAATACAGTGTGGTTCTGTATAGTACAGATCACAGAACCACACTGATAATGACATTGTATGTTTGTACAGGGTTTCTGCAGATATGAACAAGTGAAATTTAAGACTTTTTAAGACCTTTTTAATACCACCTTATATGAAATTTAAGACCGAACCTGTAATGGAAATAGATATTATATTACATGCATACATGTAATATTTAATGTGTTTAATGTAAAAAGTAAACACAATTTCATGGCTGTCATAAATTAAATTTATTACTACGATACACAGTGAACTTTTCATATCAGCAGATACTATTCCACACAAAATATCCCCATAAAAGTACCACTAGAAATATCTGATGTAAAAAAAAAAAATTCTGAAGCAATATTTTCATCAGTGCCCTATTAGCTTTTACATCTTAAATCTGCATATTTGATTTACCTTTATAAAGGACTTTTTTTACTTTTGAAATGTATGCATTACCTTTGAAATTTATTTTATGAATTTATCAATAAATTCTAAATGGCTGTTAGCAGTGAGATTACATAATTTACACTGCATTAAAAGTGAGATTAATGTTTTAAATACATTTATTGATTTATAAATATATACATTAGAAATGTTGGGTGTGGAGGCATACTTTTAAACACACTAAACTACCAGCAGGTGGCGGTAAGTCACTTCATGAGCGAGTTATTTCAACTGATTCGATCAAAACGCTGAATTACGGTATAGCAAAACATTGCTAGGAGAATGCTCCTGCTAATGTTGCATATTGTCTAATATGTAAGTAACTACTTGACTAACTACTTTTTTATTGAGCTAAAATTAATGTAACATTTGTGAGAATTTTCAGCAAAAAGCTCACTTGGTATATTACTGAACTATATCATGTTATAAATAATCTATACATTTTAAATGTTTACCTCAGTGTGTTTCTTTAGAGTGCTGTTACATTCATTTGTTTTAAAGTATGTCACAAATAGACCAGAAATGCACTATCCATTATCAATTTCTGTTTACGTTGAATGTATTGAAATATGAATCTTTCTTTCTTTCTTTCTTTCGAAGGCTGGCAGTCAGCTAGCTCGACCTATATTTCTTCTTATTATTATTGATAACATTATATACAGAAAAAGTGTTCTGCTACTCTTCTGCTACTGCGATTCTGAAGACGCAGTAACTTCCACAGAGGGAGAAAAAAATCTAGTTGTTAGCAACTGGCCTTAGCCAAGCCCTATATTCAGTTTTTTCAAGCTAAGTATCGCTAAACTTGTACTTCCCCATAGCTAAAAAGTTAAATCCATTTTACTTCTGCGGTACAATCCGAGAGAGACTCGCGCCAATAACAGAAAGCTGATTGGCTATTGCATGCTGGTCTCATTTGTAGTTTAAATACAGCAAATTATATTTGGAATTGTGAAATAAGTAAGGGATAATCAACGGTTTGCCGTGCGTTAAAGGATTTTAAATGCACGACGTGGAGGCTAATAGTGCATTTTAAATCCTTTAACGCACGGCAAGCCGTTGATTATCCCGCTTATTCCATGGTTATAGACAAATTAAAACTAGGATTGATATTTGCAGCGCAAAATTTGACTGAATGGATAAAAAAGACGGTTATTTTCGTCAGTTATGACACGCAGCTCTAGCATTCTGGCCGCTTCAAATCAGACACAGAGATTAAATAGTCCAGTAAGATCACATTTATTTGAATGAAATATAGCATTTGTTTCAGTAGATTATCGATCGACCAAGAGAGAGTGTGAAGGCAAGAGAGATGACAGTTGCGTGTGTGTGTGTATGTGAATGTGCGTGCGTACCTGCATGCTGTGCGTCTCTCTCTACAAACAACAATTCATTCAAAAACAGCAGCTTTACCACCCCGTTGCTGATGCATATAATGTAGCGATCTAGTATCTATGCTATTTTAATAAGGATCGCAGGCAAACGCTGACAAGAAGTTTATGTATATGCGCAGCACAATGCGATCTCCGACCTGTCTCTCTCTCTCTCTCTCTCTCTCTCTCTCTCTCTCTCTCTCTGTGCTTTTGCGTGCATCAATTAAAGCAGCGCATTAATATAGAACGGTGATTAAACTGACTTGGAACTACCTGTGCATTAAACGGTTTTACTGCACACCTGCCAGCCAATCAGAATCCAGTATCCAGACATTCCATGGAATAAAGAACTACAACACCACGGAAACAACAAAAAGAGAATTTAAATGAGCTTTAGAGGTAGCGTTACATGGACATCGGAAAAATAAGACCTGTGTAAAATTATTTAAGACCTAGAACATCGAATTTAAGACTTTTTAAGGCCTAAAATTTTGATTTTTAAATGTTAGACTTTTTAAGACTTTTTAAGACCCCGCGGAAACCCTGTTTGTAGTTATATTGCCTGCAATATTCAGTTTTCCTTTATTCACTACCAACTATAGGATCCAAGTACCTCGTGAAGAAGAGACACGTGACTCTGAGATGCCTCATTCAATACATGGGAAACAGTGGGCAAGAATCATCTCTGACTACTATGTAAGTATTGTTTAAAAAGCATAGTTTGACTCTTTTGGGAAAAGCACTTATTCCTCAGATATCAATCTTATGTCTGTCTGAGTTATAGTACGGCGCTGGAGTTGGGGATTGGTTAGCTTGTCTTAGACAAATACTGTAATTGGTTGGCAATGGCTAGTCTGGCTCTGTCAAAAGTTCAAAAACACACCTACAAACACCCAAATGTATGTGTAGGAACCAGGGTCCCCTTTTTGTCTTTCAGTTGCTTGTGGACTTGATTTAAAAAAAATAAAAAAATAATTTATTTTTTTTTTTTTTTACTGCAGTTTCACAAAAGTAAAATCCTTGTTTTACATTAATGCAGGAGTCGTAATCATCTGATGATAAACTGTAAGAGTGGCATTTTCAGAACTTTTACTAAACCACACCTTTTGAAGATTGTTCTCTGTTGCAACTTATTGTTCTGTTTATTCTCATACAGGGACAAACGGAGAGCAGCGTCCATGAGGATTTGAACATGTGCAGATATATGTCTGTCGTGAACCAGTGGGCATCATCATTGAGGGAAACCCAGTGCTTACTGATCTTGGAAATTTGGCCAGGGCATGTTGCCTGCTTCCGGGAATGACATTTGCTCCGAACCTGTAGTTTCCACCACAACTCTGCAAAACATTTGAGGTTTTCCAAAGACTTTTTGTGGGATTTGACACACTGCGCCCAAAGCCTTCCTCCCGTTTACGTCATTTGTAATGTTAAATTGTCTACAACATTAACATTAAAATTGCTAACAGAAACTTAGTGCACCCAATTGTATGTACATGGCAGCTGTTAATAAACGTTGGAAACGAATACCTCTCTTTCCTTATTAAAGTTATGGCAATACTAACTAATTATTTCAAGTGGATTAAATAAATAATTTGTCTAAATTAAGAGTAATAGAGTAAATTAATTATTTAAAATCAAAAAGTTAAATTTTTTATTTTAAATGTTACTAATTTGGTCCCATTTTATATTAAGTGTCCCTAATACCTGTGAACTTACATGTGTAACTAGATGTGTACGTAGCATGTAACTACAGTGTATGTACACATTGGTATATTGTATCTACAGCTCTAATACTGGTATAATTACACACATGTAACAACTCACTGAATAGCATTTGTAAGTACAAATGTGTAACAGGACATTGGTAACAACATTTTTTTCACTTCTGGAAGTACACATGTAACAAGAAATATGTAACTACATTTTGTAACAACATTATGTACTCACAAAAGTTTGAAATATATGATCTATAGAGTTCTCCATGGTCACATACTTTGATATGTCAGCTCAATAAAACAGGCAATGTGCCAAAGATGGGGGTAGCTGTGAGTGAATAAATTAATATTTAGGCCATAAGAAAATAATAAATTGTATTTCTCACGCAGGTTGTCGAATTTATGCCTACAGAAGTAAGCCCTGTCTATAGGCTCTGCCCAGTACGGGCTATTATTTGTTATTCTGGTAAACATGTCTCAAAATAAATATCTATTTTTATTTTCCACAGAAGAAAGTCGTACTGTTTTGAAATGACTTAAAGAGAAGTAAAGTGACAACAGAATTTTCTTTTTTTGGCAGTATTTTCACACAGTTTTTGTGTTCAATAATATAATAACACTCACCATAGTGTCTCCAGTTTACAGTGTGGATCCTCCAGTAGAGCAGACAACAGCTTCACTCCTGAGTCTCCTGGTTTATTATAGTTCAGATCCAGTAGTCTCAGGTGTGAGGGGTTTGATCTCAGAGCTGAAATCAGAGCAGCACAGCCTTCCTCTCCAATACTGCAGCTATTCAGCCTGCAGAGAGTGAAGAACATGAATGATCTCTGAGATTGTGTTTAATCTTTAGGGTGAGAGTGTGTTTGTGTGAGCACTACTTTTTCTGTACAGCAGGATCAGTGCTAGAGAGATTTTGACTTGCCATCAGCTAAAACATCAATTTAAATGCACTCTACCCACATGATTCCTGATTGTGATGCTCAACTTGTTGATACTATATAGGTATAAACAATATAGGTGTTCTCCAACAACTGTCTGTCATGTGCTTTGATTTAGGACTAGAGCAGCTTGCTTTCACAGTGTTTGTGATGAATATAACATGCTGCACTTTGGTAGTTTACAACAAAAAAAAAAATCATCTAGTTAATAAATATCTCTAGTTTTAATAATTTAAACAGGCATTTTAAATTTGGCCAAAAACTCCCCGCAGTGATGTGTTTTCATGTAGTTGATTCTGTGCAAACTCATATTTGATTTTTTTTTTATGTTGTAGATTTAAGAAGCAAATGAGAATCACTAAAATTATTGAATATATTTTGAGACAAAGGTCGTCTTAATGATTCCCATTTTGGTTTAAGATAATTAAAGCAACAGTTTTTCAATAACGAAAGAATATGTAAAAGTATGGTGTTTGGGGTAAAAATCGCCCTGCTGTTGGGGCTAAAGGCACAATAATTAACAAAATAATGAATAGATGACTGACTTTTCCATTTGTTGACATGACTCAGATGGTAAATATCATATATTATGTTGGATGTGTATCTTAGAGATCATCACCATGTTTATAATGAAACAATCATATTTAAAACATATTAAACATATAAAACATATCATTTGTTGTTACTACTGTAAATCCATATTAAATTATTATGGGATCTACTTCAATGCTTTCAGAATCTTCTCTTTTTAAAATGATTTTGTCTCTGTTTTAAATGTTTTATTTAACATATTTTAATGACAGTAGCCTATATTTATTCATTGGTTATTTTATTTAACAAAATAAGCAGAAAATAGTATAACTTAGCTAAAGTGATAGTTTTGAACAAGTATTAAAGTATTAAATAATAATAATAAAAAAAACATTAGCTAAAGTATTTATGTGCATTTGCCCCATGCTGGTTAGCCTTATAGCATGTGATTGTGAAACACGAAACTTACTTAAATAATTTTATGGTGAAATTGTTATTTTTCATGCTAATCAGGTCAATTCTGATCAAGAACAATGCACTGTGGCTTTAATCCAGCGTAAGCAGCGCAGAAGAAAATGAGACAGGGGTAACTGCAGCCTGGAGCAATAGGAGCTGAAAGGTTTCTGATTGGTGAAAGGAGTTTTACTGTATCGGCCAATCAGAGTAAACTTTTGTTCCACACTCCAGTCCAGCAGGTGGCGGTAAAACACTTATCAGTTGATTTGCAAACCACCAAACAAACTTTAAGAAGAAGAAGGCCAATTCGCCTTATTCACCTGGTGGCCATTTTGAAACTCGAACACCGCTGAGGGGAACACAAACCCGGAAGTTTGACTGACACATACAATCTTCAGAAACTGTGTGTCTTTTTTGTCTGCCCGAATTAACGATACAAAATGTGGAGCATTATTTAACACTTAACATGTATTTAATCGACAGACACTTCTTTGTCTGATAACAAAGTGCTTTACGAGATAAAACACTTATTAAATATATTAAAATCTTCACACACCCAAGTGTTATATGATTATTATAATAATAATAATAATAGTACAATTTATTTTTAAAGTGCCTTTCATGACACCCAAGGTTGCTAATAATCATACTTTCCATGTCGTTACAAGCCAGTAGAAACTGAGGTAATTTAGCGTCCATTCATACCTTCAATGTCGTGGATAAAACCTTCGATCCAGTTACTATTTCCCTTAATTAATACTGGCCCACTGCTCCACATTTTGTATTGTTAATTCGGGCAGACAGGAAAGATTGGTGGTCCACACTGTAGTTTCCATTGCAGCTGAATCTCTGAAGATTGTATGTGTCAGTCAAACTTCCGGGTTTGTGTACCCCTCAACGGCGTTCGAGTTTCAAAATGGCCACCAGGTGAGTAAGGCGAATAAGCATTAAACATATTTAATAATAATTAGTAATTTCCTTTTAGGCAAGAGAAGATGGCGGTGGTAAGATCAGTGTTGGGTAAGTTACTTTAAAAAAGTAATTAATTACTAATTACTAATTACTTCATCAATGTTGTATTTAAAATACTTATCTAATTACTGTGTCTAAAAAGTAACTTAAATACTCAATAAGTAATTTAACTAAATACTTCTTAAAATCCCTATAAACCTTGAGTGGACAAAAAATAGAAATTAAATAAAACATGAGTCAAACATTAAATAGTTTAGCATTTTAGCTTTTTTAATAATCTATATTACATTCTATGAAAACATTCTATAATAATAAACTTTTTTGTAAGAAATGTAACCTTCTTTCGGTAAGAAACACAATTCCAGAATAACAAAAAATATATATTATTCTTAAGAAACTTAAGAAAAGTTAAACATGACATGTATCAACCTGTAAACGTGAAACTTAATTTAAAACAATGAGTTCAATAAATGTTTTACTTTATTTAAACAAATCTAAAATGTTATTTAGAATTTCAAGGAGCTTTTATAATACTATCCAATATTTTAATATTTAAAACATTTTAATGACCATTTTTGTAATCATGTCATGTGTTTCCACAAAGTGAACTGTAACCTTGCTCATTCAGACACTTTTCTGCGCTACCGAAGTAAAATCAAGTTTTGCCTGTTTAGCAGGAGTTGCCGCAGTTTTATCCGTCGAATATGAAGGATCACACAGAAGTGTTCGTCTATGCTGCCGTGTCAGGTGCTTGAGTACTCGTGCTATTGACAGCGCAGCGGCCGATAGTTTTTTTCTCCCCAGGACATAGCTTACATATTACTGTAATGTTCTTGTCTGCTTGTTTCAGAAAACTGAAGTAATGGGCATATTTCCATTTCGCAAAACAGCCACTCGCTTCAGCCGAGTCCAACATCCCCTTTAAGAATACCATAGGAGTATGCAGCAAACTTGCGCGAAATCACGTGCACCTGCACTTCAACGATTCTAAAGCGGCAGAGTTTACTTTCACATTTAGAAGATTAATTAATCAAATTAAATAATGATATTCAGCGAGTTTAATTATTTTACAGTGTAACGCAAGTACATTAAACGTAACTGTAATTAAAATACTTAAAATGAACAGTAATCAGTTACTCTACTTTTACTTAGTAACGCGTTACACCCAACACTGGGTAAGATATGGAGTAACTTATATATGTTTACCTATGATTTATATAACATAATTATGTATATTACAATAGATTATTCTAAAGCAAATTACTTTGTTTTATACCTTGCAGCATTTAGTAATCAGTTTAACGTTACTGTTGTTGACAGACACATGTTACACATGGGCGACATTAGGGGGGGGCAAGGGGGGGCAGTTGCCCCCCCTGTGGTTAGTCATGGAATCCTCGACAGCCCCGCTGCAACTGCTTTAGCCAAGCTTAGGCTCGGTTGTACTTGGGAACTAGACGGTGCTATATAACCCTCAAACGAAAGCAAAGCAATTGAAGATCTGGCAAACTATCCAACGTGTTTTTGCAGCGTTGAGCAATTTAGCCAATCACAGACATATCTGTTGTTTCCGAACAATTAGAAACACTTGTCAGAATTCACTCACTGCTGAAAGCGCCTGATCGGTTTTTATTAAGTGCCGTTTTGTGCGCTCGTGAATCATCTTATGAGTGTAGACGCGATGTAAATAAAATATTAATTGTGTAGTTTAGAGAGCTTTATTAATTATAACGGAATTTTGTGAGATCTCTATGAATTTTTAGTGATAATAAGGGGAGCGTGCTTTGCACTTTCCAGGCTATAATCCATTTAGAATTTGTATGAAACTTTTGTTTTTCGGCACATGTAAGCTGATGTGTTTTGGGAGTGACATTTGCATATTTACGCTGGGTTTATTCTCGAAATAACGGTGAAGCAATAGACGGGATAAAAATATATTTTCCCCTTCTCCCAAAACAACTTACTGTTTCAGCTATAAAATAGTTCAGTTTTGTATATAATGGTAAAATGTTTATATTTAGTTTCGTTTTTTATTTAGCTAATTTAGAAAAACGCTTGGAGCATTTTTTATTCGTTAAAAATATATAGGCTATATTTACTGAACAGCGCCCAGCGGAAGACTGATCATAGTCTGTTTGATCAGTTTGCCTTCTCAAATAATCACGACTTGCCTAAAATGAAATCTATAGATATAAAACAGTTCAAGTATAAAACAATGGTAGTTTAAACGTTACAGATACATGTGAGCTATATGCGCATAGTTTGTGCAGAAAGTGGAAGCTAAAGCTTGCAGGACATCGAGGCACCAGCGCGATCACTTGCATTTTTTTCATTGGAAGCAATTTAAAATTATCCGTCATTTTTGCTCACAAAGTACGAGTAATACATCGAAAAAAACGTTACAGCATTTTTATAAAATAAAGAAAACAAAAATTATGTGCTTTCTGCCGTCTGGTTCTTGAACAGGAGTGCTTAACAAAATGAAGCGAAATGCATGCCTCACAGACATAATAAATACATTTATAGAAAGCTTTAAATTATTACTTAACGAAATAAAACAAATCAAAAGCACAAACTCTTTCATGTAATCCGTAAAGATGAATTTCTCTCTGAAGGCGCGTCCAAAAAGGAGATTGCGACACTGACTCAGAATACACAAATTAATTAATAAATAATTCATTTATGTCCTTACTCTTTCCTCGACACATTCATTGTTATTTATTTTTGCCGGTGCTTGGGGTGAGTTTTAGCCTATTGTGTGCGTTTGAACGCGGATTCAGCTGCGCTAAAGCACACTAAACGGTGTCTGAGTCGGTCTCAAAAGTGAAAGCGAAAGTGAAGTTTCGTGTTGTTTCCACCAGCGCGGCA
The DNA here is from genome assembly GCF_049309525.1 of Garra rufa. Lineage (NCBI taxonomy): Eukaryota > Metazoa > Chordata > Actinopteri > Cypriniformes > Cyprinidae > Garra > Garra rufa. Next base: position 49,860,834 of record NC_133367.1, on the reverse strand, counting down.
TTTTTTTTCTTCACCATAATTGATGGTTGTCTGGGTCTGAACTATGACGTGAAAATTGGCCCGAAGCCGTAGCCCTGGGGTGTAAAAAAAAGTCAGGGCCCATCGGCCCGGGCTGAAGTGCAGCGCTTTAATTGACTGCTTTGATGTGCTGCAATACCATAGGGCACTGTTTTAATGCTTACATCTGATTTTTTTTCTTGCCCCCCCTGACTCAAGAGTCAAATGTCGCCCATGATGTTACAGTGAGAAAAACTGGCTGGGCAGTATATATTTACCTATTTTATTAACTAAACAAGGTTTTTAAAAATAAATAAAAAGTTTATTGCATTAATTCAGAATTTTTATTTATTTATTTATTTACTTGTGTAGGTATCGTTGACTGTAAATCTGTCAGTCCAGAAGTGAGGAAAGAATACAGAGGAGTTTGAGCTCAAGGTGCTCTTGCTGTGGATACATCTACAAAAACACATTTTTTTGTGAATAAAGCTGTGTCTGTTTGTTAAATTGTTTGTCATTTAGCAGAAAGTTACTAAACACTTGTCTAATTTTTCAATTCTGTGGTGTTTTATTAACTAGTTTTCTCTATCAAGCAAAACATTGTTTTCAGGGTAACATACTACAATCGGTTTTGTTTGTTAAAATTAATGTATGAACTAACATTAACTATGAGCAATACATTTGTTACAGTATTTTTTAAAGCTTTGTTAATATTAGTTAATAAAAATACAGCTGTTCATCGTTGTTTGTTCACTTCACAGTGCTTTAATGTTAACAAATACAACTTTTAATTTACTTTAACCTAAGAACAGCTAGTGACTGTGTTAAGAGGCTTTTGCTTCCTAAATATAGTTGTAGTTTGTTTTTGATTACTATATTTACTGTATATTATAGGTTTTGTAAACTTTTTTTATTATTGTAAAAGACTACAATATGTAAAAATGAGAATATACAATAAAATGTTGAAACAAAATAATAGTAATAAGAGACAGAAAAAAAGAGAAAGGAAAAAATATATATACATATATAGTAGTTGTAGTATGTATTTCTATAAGAGACTGTCGATTTTTTACTATTAGACCTATATGTTTTTTTTTAATTATTAAATATGTATGTCATCTTTAATGTTCAATTGTAATGTAAAATTCAGTTATTTTAGATAAATATGACACTATAGGCGGTTAATAAATCAGTATCAACCAAAGTCATCTTTGCACAGGTGTATTTATGGGTTAATGTTGATCAGAAGGCAGTAAATGTGTTTACACACCACAGTTGTAGAACATAATGTGATTAATGTTTTAAACATAACATTTTGAATAAAGAAATTTTAAATGAATTACAGAATGAAATGATTCTTGGAATATAAAAGGATTATCGCTAGAAGGTGGCAGTAAATCATTGAGTTTATGAAGGAGACATCCAACAGATTCGTTCAAAACTCTGATTCATTCTGGTAGTGTTGTCAAAAATATCGATATTTCGATAAATATCGATACTGAAATATCTGAAGGATACCAATACTAATTTCCCGAAGTATCGATACTAGCCGAGATGTCACTTTCACTTCTACAGCACACGTGACCGCAGTATCTGTCTCGTCTCATTCAAGAGAAGCGAACAGAAAGGCGAGTGCGGCACCCTGCGACCGACTTTGTTTGATAAAGAACACAGCAGGAGTGCTATCTGGAAATATTTCAGACATGAAACAAATGAACATGGAAAGCCGAAGCCAATATGCAAGAGTTGTTACAGAGCAGTGCTATCAAAAGGCGCTAACACCATAATTTCGCAAAATGTATTTATTTTTTTAAATCACACTATTCCACATTCTGAATGCTATGAAAACACAGTGCTTAACAATTTACAACAATTCACCTTTCGTAATAAAGAGAAAAGACAAATATCTGAAGAAAAACACACTAACAAGCATAAAATCCACTGTTTCTGCTATTTATTCTGCCGTGGAGGTGTTTAGTGTCCCGCCAACAGCAGCAGCAGCATCAGCGAGCGCAAGTCTCTTCAGCAGATGTCCACGTTCAGATGCACGCAGTAAAGGCTAAACTGGTGAGCAAAGCCACAGCTAAAGTAATTACCATGAATGTGGCACGGAAAAAGTAAGGAGATATTAAAATGATTTATTAATAAACTAGTATTTTCTGAGTCAGTGTGGCAAAGATGAAGTTGCCGATCCTAACTCACCATCTGCTCACTGGACGCGCTTTTAAAGCCTAAATGTATCTTTATGGATTAGGCCTATAGCTAATAAAAGAGTTTTGTTTTAGATTTGAATTATTTCGTTTTACAGTAGTGAAGTAATAATTTAAAGTAAATTTATTACTCTTACATTTATGAGCAAAAATGAAGTTTCACATGGCGCTTGCTAGCGGTGCAACGGATCGCAGATGATCACTCCACGGTTCGGTACGCATGTGGTTCGCGGATTAACTGTTAAATTTAACCATCATAGAGTAAAAGTGTATAATTTGCACATGTTTTGTCTTGCCAATTTACCCATTCAAACTAGTTAAACTGCTGCAGCAAAAGAGAACACGCGCGCTCTTTCTTTTTTTTTTTTTTTTTTACCGCTGCAGCTCATAGGCTACCTGAAGCGAGCACACGCACAGAGAGAGAGAGACAGAGAGAGACAGAGAGAGACAGAGAGAGACAGAGAGAGACAGAGAGAGACGCGCGGTTCAGACTGCGTGATTCACAGATTGATTCCTCTTTAAAACTTATCTTAACATGCATACATACAAAGTTATGTTTAATACCCTTTTTGGTATTCTGGTAAACACAGTGGGTTATGTCTTCAGTGAACCGAAACAGCTGAGAAAGATGCGTGCCAGTATTAGAGACATGCATTAGGCCAGGGCTGCTCAACCCTGTTCCTGGAGATCTACTATCCTACAGAGTTCAGCTCCAACCCTAAACAAATACACCTGAACCCGCTAATTAACCTCTTAAGTAGCACTTGATAATTACAGACAGCTGTGTTGGAGCAGGGCTGGAACAAAAGTCTGCAGGTAGGTAGATCTCCAGGAGCAGGGTTGAGCAGCCCTGCATTAGGCCTTAAAGAGACAGCGTCCTATAAATACCTGCAGTGAGAAGCACTAGTTATTTTACCATTAAATATTACATTTCTGCACCTGAATACTAGTGTTATTGATTTAATTAGTAACTTTATGTTGTATTCATCTACACTTGTCATTTTAGTAATTGACTTTATTAGTTCAGCTAGTAGTTTTTGCTGTGGATTAGAAGTACTTAAAGTTAGCATTTAGTAATAATAATAAAAAAAGAACTTTTTTTGTTTTGTTTGTTTTTGCTGATCCGAAAAATTATCCGATCCGTGACTCCAAATCCGTGATATCTTCCGAACCGTGAGTTTTGTGATCCGTTGCACCACTAGCGCTTGCACCTCCATGTCCTGCAAAGCTTTGACTCTCCGCACAAACGATTGGATATGCGCCTATTTGTACACATTTATCTAAGTTAAACGATTAAACTAATATTGTGATATGCTTTCAGTTTTTTTTTTTTATATATATCTAAGGATTTTAATTTAAATCGTGATGATTTGAGAAGGCTAAATTGATCTGTCTGCCGCTGGCCGCTTCTTCGTTATTTAAAAAAACAAAAACTTGAATTTCAAAAATAAAACGTGTTCCAAATATATTTCTAAATTAACTTTATAAACTAAAGAAATGAAAATAAATGTAATTACTTTGCTATTAAAAACAGCAGCTGTGCAATGGGGAAGTAAGGGCCAGTAATTCTGATCAGCTGTTGAGGTTGTTTTTTGCAACGAATGTTTGTTTAATAGCCCATTTAACTCTTATTTAGGCTTCTTTCTTATTTAAATGTATTATTTTGTTGATTTATTTTAGCGTTATGTAGGCTGCTTGTTCACCAACGGAACTGTTAACCACGCACGTTGGTGAATAATGTTTGAGCCTAATTTTTTTTAATATATAAACACCGCACCACCGCTGTAGTAAAAATCTGCCACCGTCACAGCCATACAGATCCTACCCTTCATAAATACGTGCAATACATGTTGTATTTAAATCTAAATTTAACAATCAAAGACTGACATGAATGTTTTTGCGCTGACTGAGTATTTATTGTGTACCTGTATGTGTTCTTGTCTGACGCTCATTCAGTAAAGATTTTAACTGAACACAGACCGCCAGAATGGACTTCTAGGCATAAATGGAAATGCTCGTGTGAATTTGTGACATTTACAGATAAGGATAGCGCCTCACAGGGCAAGTCATTACACTATCAGCTTCAAAATAGAGATAGTTAAAAATAAGTAATCCTCATGTTTTGGGCAGCTTGGATCAGTAACTCTCCTGCAGCATCTCAGTCTGTTTCCTTCACTATTCTCAGATGCATTGTGTCCATAAATAAATCATTCAGTGCTGTAATTTGAAGCTGTAAATGCACTGTGGGCGGACCCCATTAATCCATAATGAGAATTGTTGTCGACGGATTTCATTATCGATAATAATCGATTTTATCGACTGGTTGTTGCAGCCCTAGTTTAAATGAACTTTAACTACTAACTTTAACTAAGATTAATAAATATTTTGGAAGTATTTTTCATTGTTTATTCATGTTAACTAATGTTAACAAATATCTTTTACCATTAACTTAAGTTCTAAGATTAGTTAGATAGTTAAGGTTTTTTTTAAAGTGTGGTCTAAAAAAAAATAAAAAAAAATTACGACCTACACTACCAGTTGTATTTAAACAGCAAATAAAGTATGAAGCTAAAACACAAATGAAGTTAAGAAGCTGAACAGAGCTGTAGCAGTGTACATATGCATATACCTCATTTTCATGTTCTAGACTGTATTTATTTTTAAATAAAAAAAAAATCCTCAATATTGTGGTAGTTTTTTTTCTCTGTGGTATCGAAAATAGTATCGAATATCGATATTTTTCAAGGTATCGTATCGAAGTTAGAAATTCCAGTATCGTGACAACACTACATTCTGGAATAAGAATCAAAAGTCTTTCTCTACTATTGGGTCATTATAAATCACTCACTCAACAGATGCATTCAAAGAGTCATATTCATTCAGGAACGAAGCACCATTCTGTGCGTTATGCTGGAGTCAGTTGCAAAGCGGTTCTGTGTCTTTACTTAAAATGTTTATTTGGCAGAAAAATAAAACACCATTTTGTGAGACATCAGTTAATACTGAATATTAATGAAATAAAATCATCATATTGTTTAAAACAAAAGGTATGACTGTTGCTTATTTACACCTAATGGATAGTGGTCTGCAAAATGCAGTGTCCAGTGTGTCGCATGCACTGATCTATAGAGTTCTCCATGGTCACATACTTTGATATGTCAGCTCAATAAAACAGGCAATGTGCCAAAGATGGGGGTAGCTGTGAGTGAATAAATTTATATTTAGGCTATAAGATAATAATTAATTGTATTTCTCACACAGGTTGTCAAATTTATGCCTACAGAAGTAAGCCCTGTCTATAGGCTCTGCCCAGTACGGGCTATTATTTGTTATTCTGGTAAACATGTCTCAAAATAAATATCTATTTTTATTTTCCACAGAAGAAAGTCGTACTGTTTTGAAATGACTAAAAGATAAGTAAAGTGACAACAGAATTTTCATTTTTTTGGGTGATCTATCCCTTTAACATGAATTTTTTGGCAGCATTTTCACACAGTTTTTGTGTTCAATAATATAATAACACTCACCTTAGTGTCTCCAGTTTACAGTGTGGATCCTCCAGTAGAGCAGACAACAGCTTCGCTCCTGAGTCTCCTGGTTTATTATCGCTCAGATCCAGTTCTCTCAGGTGTGAGGGGTTTGATCTCAGAGCTGAAATCAGAGCAGCACAGCCTTCCTCTCCAATACTGCAGCCATACAGCCTGCAGAGAGTGAAGAACATGAATGATCTCTGAGATTGTGTTTAATCTTTAGGGTGAGAGTGTTTGTGTTTGTGTGTTTGTATGAGCACTACTTTTTCTATACACCAGGATTGGCACTATGGAGATTTCAACTTGCCAGAACAAGCACAAGCTAAGAAACTAATTGAAATGCACTTTACCACATGATTCCTGATACTAGTTCATCATTTTTGTTCTTCAAACCATTTGTAGTGTTATGTAGACAATAATATTAAAATATTAAGAGTAACATTATAGCAGAGATATTCACAAGTCTTTAACCTGAAGTCCGAGTCGTATCTTAAGTCTTTGGTCACGAGTCAGAATCGAGTCTCGAGTCATTTAATGGCTTGCTAAAAAAATCCATTCAAAATCCTCATGTATTGAAATCTTCCTATTTATGAAGCTGTTAGACAAAATTTATAGACAAAATGTATGATCTGGGATCTGCTTATTTTAATTTTGATCTTGCTTTTTTTAAGAGGTGTTAAGATGTAAGGTTAATGTACATCCAGCCTGTTACTTATGTTTTAATCCATTACTATGTTCAAAACAGTTTTTCTGTTATCAAATTCTATAAGAGTCCTATCGATCATGACACATAAGGAAATATTTGACACAGGCCTCTATATTTTCTTTCAAGCAGAGGTCGAGACAAAAAAAAAAAAAAAAAAAGAAACCACACATTTTGACATGTACACTGTAACACAATTCTGTAGTTTTCACAGCATTATTACTGTAAAATGAACAAATCCATACTGTAGATTATGAAAGATCATAAAATACTTTTTTCTTTGTGTTTATTTGATTCCTGTTCAAGACACTTCGATAAGAATGGCTGTATATTATTAATATAGGCTACAGAATTACATTTTTTTACAGTTTCGATTGTTGGTGTGCCTTGTGATTTTTCTTCAATTAAAAATGTACCTTGGCTCAAAAAAGGTTGAAAAACAATACTGTAGATTATGTATACAGTATGTTGCTGTAAATCTGCAAAGCATCATGGGTAAAACTACAACAGTGGGAAATTTTACAGTAAAATTGTATTTTCCTGTGAATCATAGTACAGTATAGTTTTGAGCTGCATTTTCTCTCAGCTGTATTAACCGACGTAATGGACGTATTTTTTTTTTGCAATTTAACCTCAGAAAGGTAAAGTTACTCATTATTTCAACATTTTTGTTATTATTGTTATATTTACAGTTTTCACTCGTGAAGTTATGCGTCTTTAACTTTCAGAGAGCGTGAGAGAGAAAGTCGACCATGAGAGCGTGAGAGGAAGAGGTGGAAGCGGGCGGACATCCACATTAACCGGTAAGTGTTCGCGTATTATTCCAAAAAGAGCATGACATTTTTATAAATTTTGATACATGGCAACATTTTATTGCTAACGTCATTATTTCAGTAAAGGACTGACACGACTGTATCAAATTTAATCTGGAATTGCGTCTGTGTGTGTTTGTGGATTAGCCGTTTGAAGCTACGTATGTTTGTCTCTTGCTAGATACCGCGCGATGGATATTGCTTTAAAACGAAAAGAAAATGCAGCAACAGGTAAGACTTTAAAACTGCACAACATTTTTCATAGGACTATGTGTTTTGTACTTGAGCGTCAGTCGTCGGATATCAGTTAAAATAGCATCGCGCCACAGACTAAACGCCATCAATTCTCAGCAAAACTGCGTCACTCAAGGCTAAAGGAGAAACTGTGTCCGACCAAAAGACATAAGATCTCGCAAGCCTCCGTCAGTCAAATGATTAATGTTTGTTATTTAATGCTTACATGTTAGTAACATATCCGTTGTCACAATGCATCAATTGTCTTTCGGTTATTATAATACAATACAATACAGTTTTTAAATATACTTTAAAACGTGGTGCATTTCTGCTATACATTACTGCGTCTTAAATAATACTTCTATCACTGATGGAAATTATTTTGTATTACATGAAAATAAAGACAAAGTTAATCAGCATATTCTCCTTATGTTTGTATGTGAAGTCGAAATCAACCCCAACTTTGCTTTAAAATGCATCGCAAAAGCTCCTAACTGAAGATCACATGATCACTAACCAAAATCACTTCCGTGAAGAGACCATGAACTGTTCCCTTCGCCCACAGACTTCTGGAAGGGCCTTTCGTGAAGAGATTAAGCTCACTTTCATTTGGAACGTCCCTACAAATGGCGCCCCCTTCCCAAAAAAAGTCGTTTGTAATCGGCCCTAATGCTATCAGAATAGCCTGTCCTTGTATGTTTGGTGTGGCATCATAAGGGTGTCCCTTGTTTTGTCTGTTAAATTTTTTGTGACCTATTTTTAATTTGTTGAATGTGCTGTATTTTCTCACATATTGCATGTTTGTACTTTTATTATTTGTGTTAATTTATTTCTAAACTGCTCTTAGCTGTAAAAATACTCTGCTCTGCACATTTTGTATGTAAGTCTTATCTGACACAGTCTGGCCAATCCAACTTGTACTGTATATTGTCATCAAGCTGTCAGTTTTGCTTGTTAACTTTTACATTAATAACAATTTTTTTTATTTACAGCAGAGAAGAAGACTCCAGCCCAGCAAGATGATGCCAGCTCATGTCCATCTCAGGAAAGAAAAAAAGGATTCATGCTGAACGTCACACGCAGAAACCAGAATTAATGCATCCCGTTTAGGTCTTCTGTATGCACTCGTTACATATAGAGCTGTTTTACATAAAATTATTTGAAGAAAAGACACCAAAAGATAAGCTAAATTGATGTTTGTAATATATGAAGATTGATATATATATATATTGGTGGCCAAAATTACTTGAACATTAGTATTTTTACCAGCTAAAATGGTTTTAGGTCAGTTATTTCTATCTTTCGCTGTAGTGTGTAAGCAGAGGTGGGTAGAGTACCCACAATCTGTACTCAAGTAAAAGTACAAGTACTTATGGAAATATTTACTCAAGTATGAGTAAAAGTAACAATCTTAATAGTTACTTGAGTAAGAGTAAAAAGTATCCGATGGAAAAAGTACTCAAGTAGCCAGTTACTAGTTACTTCTGATCTGATTGATATGAAGCGAAGACCCTGAATTTCAAACTGTTTCCATAGTAACAGCTGTATACACAGCAGTATTAACGCAGTTTTATCAGACATGAAATGAAAATTCCAACGACACGTTTCTGAGGACAGTAACGGAGGAATGCCATCAAATGTAGCGAAGTAAAAGTAAAGTTTTTTCACTATAAATGTACTTGAGTACGAGTAAAAGTACCTATCTTTACATATACTCTAAAAGTACTAGTTACCCCAAAAATCTACTCAAGTAAATGTAACGGAGTAAATGTAATTCGTTACTACCCACCTCTGTGTGTAAGTAGGAAATATCAGTTTACATTTCCTAACATTCATTTTGCCATTAATTGAAATAATCCAGTGAGGTTTCTGTGAGATTTCAGCTGGTGAAAATACTAGTGTTCGAATCATTTTGGCCACCACTGTATAAATGTTCATTATTTTTATTCTCACGGATATTAAAAATGATATTGAAAACACTTTTCTAAGTTAGCTTTTAACTCCAAATAAAATCAATAGATATCAGTGTTATTTTATAATGCTGTTAACACTTTCTCTGACAAGCAGCAGTCATGAAAACTGGTTTGTCATGTAATGTTTGACATATACCCTGTACTGGAACTGAAGATTTTATAGTTAAAATGTCACGTAAAGATAAAGTGTCTATTATAAATATATTACTGTAAATATCAGTATTTAAGGATAAAAGACTCGAGTTGCTTTTAACATATTCACAAGTCCTTCTCCTGGAGTCGGGTCAAAAGTAATCGTCAAGTCAAGTCTGAAGACTATAAAAATGCAACTCAAGTGCGACTGAGGCCAGAGTTAATTTATCTCTCCCGGGAGTTTATTTGAGTTTACTCTCAAGAGTGTAAATTAACACTGAAGCAGAGTTTATGACATTAAAGTTAATGAGATAATTAGTGATTAATTAAGTGATGATTGATCATTATTGAAGACACCTGATGTTAACAAGCAGAATCACCAAAGGAGAAAATCACATTTTGTAAGCAACCTTTAAAGTGGTCAATGTTTGCATTAGTTGATCTCTTGACCCTTACATTTTTAACAATTTAATTTGACATATTACTCTGCTGTTTTTAAGATTGTGAAGTGGTTTAGAGGGCAGGGAAATTTAGAAAATGAACATCACTGTATTTTTTTTCTCACACTGAATTAGAGAAAGTAGTATTTATGAATGATGTTCTCTCTTATATAAATACTCTTCAAACTGATTAAAATATTCAAGTCTTGGTGCCACTGAGTACTTGCAAATCTGTTATTCATGAACAGGAAAAAGATTTGTCAATTTGTATTTTAGTAATTATTTACCTGTATTGGCTGTATTTTATTGTCAATGAACAGACTGCGTTGTCCAGTTAGTAGCCTAATGCTTAACTGCCAGAGGCGCCGACACCATCACTTGATTTATTCCTCCCTTATAAATGTGGAAACAACTTTACTCAGCAATAGGCTACTCCTTCTGTGGTGTTTTAAGAGTAAGACATTTTTCAAAACTATTCTAAATATTTATTATATTTGTGTAGGCTATATTCACAATAAAAACAACACTTTTTTTAAATGACGGAAACAAACAGGATGCCACTGTGAGCGCATCACAAAAATGAAACTAAATTCTGCATATAGGCTGCTACTTGTTGCACAGTTTATTTCATTTTGTTAATTTAATAATTATATAGAAAAATATATATAAGAAATATATAAAAGTTAATCAGAAAAATAATGTTTTTTGTTTTTACGCATATTTTCTTTGTCGATAACAAAACATCAAAAACCTGATGGAAACTTAGCAAGTGTTCTTCAAAATGAATTCTAAAAATCTTTTCTAATATTTTTGACTTTGCCGTATCGAATTATGCCTTTAATGTATGACGGAATACACACAAAAAAAAAATCATTCACCCAATTAAAAAAATTTAGGGTAATGGTTCACATCTATATCTTGGAAAATTAAAAAATTTAAAATAAAAAACTTAAAATAACAATATTTCTATAAAAACTGTTCTATAAACCTGGCACAGAGTATATTTTTCTTGTTGGTCAGTTAAATTCTAGTTTTGATCTGAAGATATAGATTTAATCAAAACAAAAATTCTAATTTAAGAAATATAAAAACTGTAAATATAGAACTGTTTTCCTCTCGTGTATGTGACAGCATCAGTGGTGCGCTCGTTTATTAATGGCATTGATTTGCCTTCATAGATACTCGTGCATTCTATTTTTATTTTAAACGAATTCATTATTCAAATTTTATCAGTTAACGGTTAATGATCGGATAACGAGCAGCGGTTGTCGGTCAGGAAAACTAACCGAAATGAGCATCCCTACCTGCAACTCTAAGAGTTATGGTGGATGGAAAGCCCAAACTGTTTCGTTGAGCCGAGGATGCCGATCTTTTTTTCCATGACTACTTATCCTCTACTCTGTGATTGTTGGACTATAAGTACGTTTTTTCTTTTTTAAGTGACTATTTTTTTTTCGGACTATTTATTCTTTATTTCGTGAGTGGAGGATTGTGAGTAGGTCTCTGAATTGCAGCTGTTTTTTTGTTGTTGTTTTTTTGATTCTGTGAATATCAATTTCCTTTGTGATTTGATTGTGAGTAGCACTTTAAGTATACTTTGCTTTGAAAACCGCTGCTAGTAATTTATCAGTTTTTTTATCACCTTATTTGTTTATATTATCGAGTTAAAAGGTCCTTTTTATGTTTAATATTATTATTGTATCAGACTTAACCTGTAGTAGCTTTTTCTTTGGTCATTCTGTGTTTTCTATTTTGTTTTTTTGTTTGTGTTTATGACTGTGTTGTTTTGCGGCTCTTACCCATATGTTACCCTAACCAATTCTATGACTTTATTTAATTTAATTTATTTTTTGAACTATAGATTCACCTAAAGGTTTAAAAATTGTACATTTGAATATCAGAAGTCTTCTCCCTAAAATTGATCTTTTAAGAGCCTGGGTTTCTCTTTATAAACCTCATATTGTTACTTTATCTGAAACTTGGTTACATGATCGAATTAGCGACGAGGATATACAACTTGAAAAGTTTGTTTTATTTAGAATTGATAGACCTTCAAGAGGAGGTGGTGTTGCTATATATGTTGCTGCTCAGTTAAATTCTGTGTGTGTAACTCCGTTAATATCACCAGTTAATTTTGAATGTTTATTTGTTAATATTAATTTTCATGATAACAAACAGCTAACTATAGGTTGCTTGTATAGACCTCCATCTGCTCCTGCTGATTCCACAAAATGTATTTTGTCAGTTATTAATTCTTCAGGAAGGCATACTGAACTCATTATCTTGGGTGATTTTAATTGTAACTGGTTGGATCGTGCTTCCTCTAATGATAAACATTTATTTAGTAGCATCAATCTTACTCAGTTAATTGATGAGCCCACCAGAGTTAGTCCAAATGTATCATCTCTGTTGGACTGGATATTGGTCACTAATCCGGAAAGAATTATTAAATCAGGTGTAATGTCAGATTGTTTAAGTGATCATTCTGCTATATTCTGTGTTTGGAAAATCAAAATGCCTCGCCTTTCTTCAAAATATATTACAATTAGACAATATAAGAATATTAATTATGACTATTTTATTTATGATTTAGTGTCTATTAATTGGAACAGGCTTGAATTAATTCCCTCAGTTGATGACGCCTGGAACTTCTTTTATTCTGAAGTCATCAATGTAATCAATAAGCATGCTCCTTTGAAAACAATAAGAGTTAAAGGCAGGCATCTTCCTTGGATTAACTCAGATTTGATTCATCTTTTCAAGCAAAGGGATAAGGCTTGGACTATATATCGCAAAACTAAATTGCCAGAGGACTGGGAATCTTATAGACAGCTTAGGAATATGTGTAAAACCAAGACAAGGAATGCAAAATCTAATTACTATAATGATTGTTTTTCTCAAGATTTTCGTAACCCCAGACATTTCTGGAACCATTTAAATAACGTTTTAAATAAGAGAAACAAAACCTCTTTAAAAGAGATAATGATCAATAATGAACATATTTCTGATCCTATTCAGATATCTTATGCGTTTAATAATTATTTTACTTCCATAGGTACACATTCTACTATTAAATATTCTGACACCTTCTCTTCTAGTGGCTGTTTAAATCAGCTAATTTCTTTCAGTAAAATTTCTCCCTCTGATACTTTAAAAGCAATACGTGGGTTAAAAGAATATAGTTGGCCTGGTCCAGATGGTTTGGAAGCTAAATTTGTTAAACTAGCTTCTCACATCTTAATGTATCCTTTGACTGATTTATTTAATCTATCTTTATCTTCTTGTTCAATGACTTCCATATGGAAATGTGCTAAGACTATTCCTCTTTTCAAAAGTGGTGACCCATCTGATTTGAATAATTACCGTCCAATTTCTATTATTTGTACTGTAGCAAAGGTTTTAGAGAAATTAATTTTCAATCAAATATCTAATTATATTAATCAGTTTAATATTTTGTCCCCATTTCAGTCAGGTTTTAGACCTAATTTCTCTACCACTACAGCTCTAATGAAATTCACCAGTGATTTGTTTACTTCTTCTGATAAATGTCAAACTACCGGTGCTATCTTTATCGATCTTTCTAAAGCATTTGATATGGTGGATCATTATCTTCTGCTTGATAAGTTACATTCTATAGGTTTTGATCAAAACTCTCTTCTTTGGTTTAATTCTTATCTTCATAATAGACGACAATATGTTTCATTCCAAGGTTTAAACTCGGATTACTTGGTTGTTGACAAGGGTGTTCCCCAAGGATCAACCCTAGGTCCTTTGCTTTTTTGTTTATTTATTAACGACCTTCCCAAAATCTGCTTACATTCGTCTATTCAGCTTTATGCAGATGATACCGTTATTTATTTTTCTCATTCTGATACTTCATATATTCAGTCCTCTTTGCAGTTAGACTTTAACTCATTACAGAATTGGTTTTATAAAAATAAACTCATTCTTAACAAAAAGAAGTCCTGTAGTATGGTGTTTTCTAGAAGATGTCATCGTTCTCACTCTTTTGACTTAGATATTATTTTTAAAGATGGGTCACTCTTATGTAAAGTCGATCGATTCAAATATCTTGGTCTTTGGCTCGATCCTGAATTGTCTTTTAAGCATCACATTGACTATATTACTAAAAAATCATATGGGTGTCTCGGTTCTCTTTATCGCTCAATTAATTGCTTTTCATTTCAAGTCAGGAAAAGATTAATCTCCCAATTAATTCTTCCTATTATTGACTATGCAGACATTATTTATCAAAATACTTCTGATACCAATTTAAAACCTTTAAACATTATTCATAATTCTTTATGTAGGTTTGTTTTGAGATGTCCTTATAGAACTCATCATTGTATGTTGTATGAAGCTCTTGGTTGGCTTCAACCTAAATCCCGAAGGCAATATCATTGGCTTCAGTTTCTTTTCAAGTGTATTTATTTAAATTTTCCTTCTTATTTAAAACAGTTTTTAGTTTCATCTACATCTATTTATTCACTTCGTCATATGCAGTATCCACATTTTTTTATTCCCAGAATCCTTACTGAAGTTGGTCGAAGGTCTTTTCAATATAAAGCTCCATATGATTGGAACAATCTTCCTTCTTCCCTTAAATCAATTACATCTTTTCATCTTTTTAGGATTAATTTAATATCTCACTTGAAAACAACCTGTTTATGTTTTTAACTTTAGAGTGAGAATTGTCTATAGGCAATATATATATTTATGTATATGTTATTTTTATTTTATTTTATTTTATTTTTATTTTTTACAAAAATGTTTTTTATTAATATTTCTGATAAACTACTTATTTATATTTAGGTTTTCATTACTGTACTAAAATGTATATTATTTTTTATGTACATGCTTTTTTTTGACATAATTGTAGATTATGGGTGGGTGAATAGGGAAGTGAGCTGTGAATTTTTTGTATGTTTTTTATTTTTATTTATTTTTTTTTTTTACTTGTGTTGTATTTCGTATTGTTCTATGTATGCGTTATAGGGTCCCCCTCGAAAATGAGATGGAGCATCTCAAGGGGCTTTCCCTCAATAAATAAATTCAAATTCAAATTTGTGTTGTGATTTTTTAGTAGCTTGTTTCGTGATGTTCAAAGATCTGTATATCTGAATTTTTCTTTGTTATGATAATGTGCTTTAAAAAACAATGTTATAAAGACAATGACCTAGTGACCAACTAAAGCAAACACTATTCAAAAAATGGTAACCTTCAAATGAAATTCACTAAAACTATGAAAATAAACCTCTGTTAATTCTCAGTGTGAACTTCTGTGTGACAAATAAAGTCAAACTGGGGTGCGTTTCCCAAAAGCATCATTAGCCAACTATGGTCACAACTTCTGTTGAACTCTGTTGGTAACGACTGAACTTGTGACCAAAGTTGGTTTTGGGAAACGCAGCCCTGGTTAGTAATGTGTGAAGCTGGTAATGCTGTGTGTGGAGCTGTTTAATCCTCCTCTGCTTTTATTTCAGTTGATTTCATCTGAGGCTGTGACTGGAAGTCAGTTGTAGTAATTATAACTCATTTGTAATATTATTTCTTAAATGGGAATTCTTGCTTTGATTAAATCTATATCTTTTTGTTTAGATCAAATCTAGAATTTAAATTCATTGACTTTCTTCAACAAGAAAAATATACTTTCGTGCCAGATTTTATAAAATAGTTTTCATAGAAATATTGTTTAGTGCAAGTTATTTATTTTTCTTTGGCTCAAGTTATAAAATATCGATGTGAACCATTAAATGTGAACCTGGACAAATCTGTTTTTCATTCAGCACTTGTTTTTTCACTGTCTTGACTGCAAATGTTTGTGATTTGTTTGCATATTATTTTATTTGTTATGTACTATAGATTCTGACAATTCAAACAAAAATCAGGCTCCTGTATTCATGAAATCAATTACTATCTTTGGTCAAAAATGCAAGTAAATTAAAATGTTATTTGTGTGCTTTTCATATTTTTAGTAGCTATATACAGCAAAACTACAGCGCTTCCATTAGACTATTTTTTATGAAGCTGTCAACACTGTAAACTCTGACGACATGCAATCAGTTGATGAACACCCATTCATATGTAGACTATTGTTATTCAATTATATATATAACATTTTTATTTTATTTACAAGTTTTGTGTTTTTCCTGTTTTATTCGTTCACTATTAAGAAATAGGTTTTCAAAAATTGTTTTTCAAGAAAGAATTCAACCCCCCAAAATGTAGTTTGTCTATGTAACAATACGAGGTAACTGTCGCTGTGATATTAAAGACAAACACTAAAGTGCTGGTGTTGAAAAAGGGCTCCAGCAAAGTATTGCAATTAATAAGAAGCCAATTAAATGATTATTTATTAATTTTTACATGTATTTTAAAATGGTTTGAACTGAGGGTGAGAGGGCAGCGAACAAAACCACTTCAACAGAAAACTGTTATTTTTTTACTTTTACTTTTTACTCCAAATCTTGTAGTTACTGATATGTGATGAGACTCACCTTAATGTCTCCAGTTTACAGTGTGGATCCTCCAGTAGAGCAGACAACAGCTTCACTCCTGAGTCTCCTGGTTTATTATAGTTCAGATCCAGTTGTCTCAGGTGTGAGGGGTTTGATCTCAGAGCTGAAATCAGAGCAGCACAGCCTTCCTCTCCAATACTGCAGTTACTCAGCCTGTAGAGAGTGAAGAACATGAATGATCTCTGAGATTGTGTTTAATCTTTAGGGTGAGAGTGTGTTTGTTTGTGTGTTTGTATGAGCACTACTTTTTCTAAACACCAGGATTGGCACTATGGAGATTTCAACTTGACAGAACAAGCACAAGCTAAGAAACTAATTGAAATGCACTTTACCACATGATTCCTGATACTGAACTAGTTCATCATTTTCATTCATCAAACCATGTGTAGTACTATAAAGACAATAATATTAAAATATGAATAGTAACATTATAGTATAACATATTACTCTGGTGTTTTTGAGATTGTGAGGTGGTTGAGAGGGCAGGGAAATTTGGAAAATAGACATCACTCTATTAAAGTAGCATTTATGAATGCTGTTTCCTCTTAAATAAGTACTCTTCAAACAGATTAAAATATTCAAGTCTTGGTGCCACTGAGTATTTGTAGATCTGTTATTCATGAAATTGATAAATATTTGTCAATTTGTATTTTTGTAATTATTTATCTATATGTTTTATTTTGGATTATGTTATATCATATTATATTTGGACTCGTGTGGTAGTTTACAATGGGGCTAAAGATGCACAGACACATTTAAAATTATTACAGACTTATGTAGCAAATGAGAATCATTAAAATTACAGGCTTATATTTTGAAACAAAGGTCTTGTTTATGTTTTCAGCTTTAACTGGAGCATTTAAAAAAAGATGGTATTTGGTGTTAAAAAAATAAATAATCACCATATTTTAATGCAACATCATATTTAGTAATATATCATCACTCACAAGATATAAACAATCTTTTAATTAAGATAATATAAAGCCATTTTAAGTTATAGGATCTTCAAGCAGTGTAAGAATCTATCACAATCTTTTTATTTTTCTTTAGATGAAATAATTCCTGTTTTTTTGTTTGTTCGTTTGTTTTTTAACCTCTTCAGCTCTGCATCCCCCCTCATCAGAGTTATTGAACAGAATTAATAAATTGTGAAGAAGTGAACTAGACATATATGCAATTTGAAAGCTTATAAACTCAACTTTCTTGTCCTTCCCATCACTTTTCCATTTATTTTACATAACATAACATAACATAACATAACATAACATAACATAACATAACATAACATAACATAACATAACATAACATAACATAAAAGGTTTGAATTTACCTCCATAAACAATGCCCCCTTCGTGAAGATGATGAAGTAATATTTATATTCATATTCATATCGCTCAAACTGACCAAACATAGATGAGTCATTTATCAAATGAAGCTTGCCTTAACACGTTTATGTTGACTGGTGATTACGTCATCACGTATTGTGTCATATGTCTGAAAAGCTCCCAATCAGATCTGTCCAAAGAGACACAGATCAAACTCCTAGACCAATCCGATCTCGATTTAAGTCTTTCCAAACACGAGGGAGGAGGACACACTGCTCATGAACTGGACACCGGCCCCTAGCGCTCACCGCGATCTTGACCAGAGTTAGGACACTATGGTTTATCAACAAATACAATAATAACTATGAATTATTCCACCCATGTGTTAAAATTTAAGGTGTTTTGTGTAAAATGAGACCATTTTAAACCATTTAGCCCAATGTATGTGGGAATAGGACACTTTTTAATTCAGGGATGCCTTATCTTGCAGAATGGAGACCCCTAGAGGACAAACTGCCTCCCTTCAATTAAATCTCAGTTAAATAAAAATAATAAAAATAATAATAATAATTATTATTATTATAATAATAATAATTTAATCTCAGTTAAATAATAATAAAATTTGATCTTTTATTTGTGTTTATCAAAATATTATGAAAAAATGCAATCAAAAAATAGTAATTATTGCACCCATGTGTTTAAAGAATATGTTAAAAAATTACTTTGAAATGAGACCATTTTTATCAATTTACTCCAATGTATGTGAGTCGGTGCTCTTTTGAATTCAGGGAGGACAAAATCAGTAAAAAATACAAAATATGCCGCAGAGCTGAAGGAGTTAATAAATCCATTTTACAGTGTACTCAGTTAATAAAAGTGAATTATTTGATCAAAGCAGAATATGGTACAATCATTGCTGAAGGGGTTGTTTTAGACAATAATTAACTTAGATATAATGTAAAACATATTACTTTAGTTGAAATATTTATATCAATATTGTAGAACTATTGCCCCATACTGGTGAGTCTTTTACCTCGAGTGTGACATAAAAAGCTGTTCTTTCCACCTCATATATTTCTATATTTTCCCTTTGGAAGTTGCATTCAATATTCATTTGTCTGATAACTCTGAGGAGACACGTGTCTTTGGCCCGATTGTACTCTAATACTGGTGTGCAGTAATGAAAGAAGCACTTCTAGATTCTAGCAGTCACTGTAGCTGTGATATTAAAGACAAACACTAAAGGCTTCATCAAAATATTGCAATTAATAAGATGCCAATTTAATTATTTTTATTTATTAATTATTTATACATTTATTTTAAAAGGGTTTGAACTGAGGGTGAAAGGGAAGCCAACAAAACCACTGCTACAGAAAACACATCTGAGTTTTTACTTTTTACTCCAAACCTTATAGTTACTGAGATGTGATGAGACTCACTCTAGTTTCTCCAGTTTACAGTGTGGATCCTCCAGTAGAGCAGAAATCAGAGCAACACCTTTCTGTGTAATAGGACAGCTGGAAAGACTGCAGAGAATAAACAGAAAAACTAAAGATGAGTTATTAGTGCTTGACTCATGTGTCTAATGTAATTGCTGATAAACACAGATGTAATACATATCATAGATATCAATTATTAAACCAGGAACTGAGAGAGACTCAGAGTCAAGTCCCATTTTAATAGACTTCAGACTCAAAATTAAATAAATTCACATTTGACTCAACAAATAGGACCCAAATATTCCCATAAATATTCCCCAAAATGACTTGAGTCTTAAACCTGAACTATATTTTAATTTGTATTCAGCCCGTTTATTGTGCAGCAGTACATTTACATTTAGTCATTTAGCAGACGTTTTCATCCAAAGCGACTTACAAATGAGGAAAATGAAAGCAATCAGAATCAACAAAAGAGCAATGATATGCAAGTAATATTACAAATCTCACTAATTCCAAAACGTCAGTTTAGAACTAGTAACGAAGGAAAGTTGAGTTGCTTCATTAAAAGCCTATGATTACTGTATTAAAACCTCACTGTATCATGTTTGAGTATTATCAGAGCCATATAAAAAGAGAGTTGCGACACTCCCATAGGCTTCCATAGGAACTGAGGAATGCGGAAGTAAAGCGTGTCATGGAGCGGTCAATAGTTCCAAACAACCAATAGCGCCTCCATTGAAGCCCATTCATTTCAGCGCTTCTCAAGCACAGTCGCAAGTATATTGAAGAAATTACTGCATTTCTTTACATTTTAACGCATCAGTTGACCTCTCGAAAAACTGGCCAATAGTGGTGTTTTATGAAGCGTGTTATAGTTAATGTTTATCGTTAAAAAATAAACAGTTAAACTGTAAATGCAGCTGGATAACGTGAGAAACACCGTAATAGCGACCATAACCAGATACTAGTTGTCATATTTTTATGTTTTTAGTCTTTCTGCAATCTTTCTCTCCCTGTAGGAGGTTGAATGAGTTTCAGTAAAGACTGCATTCAAGAAACACGATAAAAATGTATGCTGAATGCAATTCGTTGCCTTGTGTTTTTTTAAACATTATTTTCATCTTTTCTATTATGTTAAATGCCATTTTTGCTTGCCTTTTATGATATTCACTTATGTTGTATATTTGAATATCATAAAACAAGAGTAAATTACTTTTTTTTAATTTAACATTAAATCGTTAAATCGAAACATACTGTATAAAAAAAGAGTGTTTGATCATGTCCAAATACACATGCAGATGTATTTAACCTTAAATATTACACTAACTGTAATCTAAATACTATATTAGAAAATGTTATCTTTTAAATGGTCAGGATCATTATTGCACATATTAAGTACAAAAAAACCTCCTCAAAATATTTACTAAATAGAACTTATCTATATATATTACAGTTATTTAATTGAATAAAAGTTACACTTAAGGTGTTTGGTCACATTTGACTGCCAAAGAGTATGAGAACATATTATGTCTCTTTATCACTCCCCAGAATAAAATGCGATTGTAAAGCGTATTCAGAGAAGTTATCAATACACAATCAATGCACATTATGTGTTAATAATTACTCGAAATTGCTGCAAATATAGTAAAACTGCTGTCTATCCTATTTAACTCCATTGAAACACATTGACAGCGCGGAGCTGTTTGGAACTATTGAGAGCTCCATGAACCACGTGACCGTGCGGCGGCGAGATCAAAGCGTGTCGCAACTCTCTTTTTATATGGCTCTGAGTATTATGAGAGAGAGAGATGGACTGAGCAAGTGATTAACGGACCTGCATCTGATTCATTATTCATATTCACGATCATATGACATTAGTTTAAAAGTTTACTGAAGAAAATATTAACATCCATTCTTCTGTTAAAGGTGATTTTGCTGCTCAGTCCATTTATTCGCTGTGGCAAACTGTTGTTGAAGCTAAACATAACTTCCGCTTAAATTTTCAGTTTAAAAGTCCCAAAGTCACTTTTAACTGTTCACTCATAAAACAGTCTCTTGTCGCCATCTAAAGGCGGAACAATGTAACGTTAACTAAAATCACCATCACGAACACAGGCACGCTTCTTAATACTAAACAATTATTATTAAATACATCATTTAAAATATAGTTTACATTTTTATTTATTGAGTACTAATATTTAATAAACAACAACAACAAAAACAGCTATCAAAAAGTTGCTAGAAAAGAGTAAAAGGCAGCTTTCTGATATACAGCATTGATCGACAGTAATATTGGAAAACAATTCTGTAAAGTAAATAAAAATGAGTATTTCACCAGTATGTTATTTTCTCTTATTCTACAGTAGGGGAATTACAATACTTTTCTTGTAATTTCTACACTTACAAGCAGGGCCTAAAACTTTTTGGCATATCTGCCATTTTATTCATGATACAAACAACATTTTTTGGTGATTTGAGAGAATTTACCAGCCATAAATATTTTTTTTTTCTGGCAATGAAACCGTTTTTGCAGTTAAAAAAATAATAATAAATTGAAAATTAGAACTAAACACTGCATTTTAAATCATGATACAAAAAAGGTGCTACACACGTTCACATGAGCAGTTTTTTTTTTAATAAAAATTTGATCTGACTTCAGCATTGTGAAATTATTTGTTATTTTTTTTTTATATATTTATAAAAATGTCATACTTTGTTTTTATCATAAAATGATGTAAAATAACTGCTGCAGTGCTGCAAAACTATTTACTTTTCTTGTTGTGGTAAAAAGTTATGTGAAGTAAAAGAATTCCTAGATTTAGTCATTATAAATAATTGCAACTGCATTTTAAAAAAATTATATTTTGACACGAAAATTCAAATATTTTTCTGTAGTCTGCTGTTCTGAGAAATTATATTTTTCTCATATTCGAAAATTAATCCTTCATTCATGAGGGATTTATCACTCCCGAAATTCTGCTTCTTGTACCGGATATACAGCTGTTAGCAGAACGAAAAACATAACTTTTATTCAAATTCTAAACGGATTATACGTAGCCTTGGAGTGCTCAATAGCCCTTCATTGATAATCACTAAAACGTGTCGCTGCAGTTAATCGCAAAAGTCCTTTTATTATCAATGAACCGCTTATTTACAGTGAGAGTCCACAAGTGCAATCTGCCGTTTAGAGGTGAGTGAATTCAGAACGCAATGGTCAATCACAGGCGTTCTAGACATAGATATATATACGTAGATGCCTCATTAGCGACTGTAACCGTCATACGTGAGCCGTCCTCCATTTCACTGCGGTCTACTTGACGTCATTCACCCATAGGTCTATGTAACTGACCATAGTAATCAGTGAATATTCGAAATGCCACAGTCCTGCACAGCCGTTGGTCTGCGAACCTACAGTATGGTGAATGAAGTCAAGTGGACCGTTACAAAATGGCGGACGCATCTACGTGCTTGGAGCGGTCCAATGGGATATCTACGTATATATATATCTATGGTTCTAGATCAATATAAATGTCTGTGATTGGCTACATTGCTCAGCGCTACGAAAACACGTTGTCTTTTGGCGATTTCCAGAGCACAAACACAAATACGCACTGAAGCTTTTGCCAAATCTGTTTAGCCAGTATCTTATTATTACAGTTTTAACTGAGGGTGCTTTTGACTGCGTGAGAAAATGGATGTGTGGCGTGAGAGCGTGTGAAAAGTGTCAATTGCATGAGTCTCACACTGAATACGTGAGAGGTGGCAGCCCTGTGTAACCATAGACATAATATGAATTACATGTCATGTGTAACCACTACAGAGACATCGGTAAATTCCAGAAAATCTGGCCATGGTGAGAGCGCTGTCGAGCGGATTGATGAGTGCAGAACGCCCCCTGACCATATGGCTCTCACACGTCCGAAAACGATAAAGCACATTTTCAAACATGAAAACTGAACTGCATACCAAACAGTAACCATATTTTTCTGGAGAAAAAAAAAAGTAAAAGGTCACATGACTACATGCTTGCATCTATTGTCCCTTGAGTCCCTTGAGACTAAAAATCTTTCACTTTTTCCCCAGTTTCACCAAAAAACATTTTGTCTAATAACCAGAGATGGAAAGTAACGAATTACATTTACTCGCGTTACTGTAATTGAGCAGGTTTTTTGTGTACTTCTACTTTTTAAAGTAACTTTTAAATTTTGTAATTTTACTTTTACTTAAGTACGTTTTCATTTAAATATTCTTATTAACTACATTTTAAATATCATCCGTTACTAAATAAAAATAAATAAATAAAAAAAAATTAAAAAAAATTAATAAAAAAAAAATGTGCGTGGAGGGAAGGAGGGGATCGCGCACCGGAAACTACTGATTGCTTGGTGAGCGGGAGAACAAACACAGCGCTAACTCAAGAAAGATGGAGACGGACAGATTTGCAGAGTTACATCTCTCGGCTGCATGTATGAAGCAAACCGTCGCGCTAATGTCAAGGTAATAACAAACTTGCGCGTGCCTAATGTATAACACTCGTGTATATCAGAGTCGTACATTCTGCACGCATAAGTCCGCTATTGATTCACAAACTATGCGCGTTCTCTGGGCTCTGATCCCTATCGTATTTTTGCGTCAAAACATTTGCCTAGTTGTCCAAATTATTGTCCTGTGAGTGTTTT
The DNA here is from genome assembly GCF_049309525.1 of Garra rufa. Lineage (NCBI taxonomy): Eukaryota > Metazoa > Chordata > Actinopteri > Cypriniformes > Cyprinidae > Garra > Garra rufa. The sequence goes on along the minus strand of NC_133367.1, from coordinate 49,836,842 downwards.
ATAATGAATGCTCACCCATAGAAGAGAGTGTGATATTTAAAGTTTTATGGGATTATTTGCCTAAATGTTTTATATGGTTATTTTTTTATTGTATCTTATTTATTAGTTTTTATTGCACTTTAATTTGTAAAGTTGTTTCCTCAAGTATATCCCCTTGTTTGTTTTTTTGAATAACACTAGAATCCCCCACCCAGCACTGCTGTTCAAAAAAATAAATAAAAAAATTACTCACTAAATTTTACTTAGAGTAAAGTTTTAAATGAGTTACTTTTTACTTTTACTTGAGTAGATTATTTGACCAGTACTTTTACTTGTACTTAAGTAAAATTTCATTGAAGTAACAGTACTTTTACTTGAGTAGCATATTTTATTACTCTTTCCACCTCTGCTAATAACTTATGAATTATTAGATTGAATTTATTTATTTATTAATTTTTTTCAGAAAATCTGAATGTAACTTTTAAGTGATTGGTAATGATCCCAATTCCAATATTTATAATATCAGAGAGTCACAACCCTGTTCCTAAAGGCATATTGACTTTGCACAGATTAGACAAATCTCTCTAATCAAACACTTGATTCAACTCATCAGGTCATTAGTAGAGCGCTTTATGATGATAGCTGAGTGTCAAATAAGAAAGACCTTAAAATATACAGTAACACAGAGAAACACAAACCTATACCGTATAAAACAATGTCAATAAAACAAAGACAATGTAAAATACTCACTCAGCCTTTCTAGATGCTTTGATCACTGGCAGCAGCCTCAGGAGACATTCTTCTGATCGATCATATTTACTCAGTTTAAACTCATCCAGCTCTTCTTCTGAGTTCAACAACACAAACACCAGAGCCGACCACTGAGCAGCAGACAGAGAGACTCCAGAGAGACAATTGGCTCCATAGACATCTTGTCTATCTTTTCTGCTGAGGTATGTCTGGACTTCCTGCTCTAGTGAGCGATCATTCAGTTCATTCAGACAGTGGAACAGATTGATGGATTTCTCTGGAGAGGGATTCTCTCTGATCTTCTGTTTAATGTATTCAGCTGTTTCCTGATTGATATCAGAGCTGCTTACTGTCTTTCTCAGGAGGCCTTGTAAGAGAGTCTGATTAGACTCTAGTGAGAGACCTAGAAGGAACCGGAGGAAAAGGTCCCAGTGTCCGTTCTCACTCTGTAAGGCCTTGTCCACTTCTCTCTTCAGTAAACTGGTCATTGGTGACCTGAACTCATTCCTCAGTCCTGTGTTTTGTTCAGAAAAGGACAGCAGCTTGAATAAAGCAGCAAGAAACTCCTGAATACTCAGATGAACAAAGCTGTACACCTTCCCCAGCTGCAGTCCAAACTCCTCTCTGAAGATCTGGGTGCAAACTCCTGAGTACACTGACACTTCTCTGACATCAATGCCGCTCTCTTTCAGGTCCTTTTCATAGAAGATCAGGTTCCCTTTTTCCAGCTGTTCAAAAGCCAGTTTTCCTAGAGACAGAATAGTCTTTCTAGCCTGATCAGGATTGATTTCATATTTCCCATCATACTTCTGTGTCTTCAGTTTGGTCTGAAAGATCAGGAAGTGTGTGAACATTTGTGTGAGAGTCTTGGGAATCTCTGCTCTCTCTGCTTTACCCATCATCCTCTCTAGAACAGCGGCTGAAATCCAGCAGAAGACTGGTATGTGACACATGATGAACAGACTTCTTGATGATCGGATGTGTGTGACGACTCTATCAGCCAGACTCTGATCATTTATTCTCTTCCTGAAATATTCCTCCTTCTGAGGGTCGTTGAATCCTCGTACCTCTGTGACCTGGTGGACACACTCAGGAGGGATCTGATTGGCTGCTGCTGGTCGAGAGGTGATCCAGAGGAGAGCAGAAGGAAGTAGATTCCCCTTGATGAGGTTGGTCAGCAGCACATCCACTGAGGCTGATTCTGTTACATCAGACAAGCTCCGATTGTTTTGGAAATCTAGACGTAGTCGACACTCATCCAGACCATCAAATATGAACATGACTTTGTAGTCTTCATAATCTGATGACTTAAATTCTTTGGTTTCTGTGTGAAGGTGGTTTAGAAGATCCACAAGACTGAGATTTTTCTGTATCAGATTCAGCTCCCTGAAAGGAAGTGGAAATATGAAATGAACATCCTGATTGGTTTTTCCTTCAGCCCAGTCCAGAATGAACTTCTGCACAGAGACTGTTTTTCCAATTCCAGCGACTCCTTTAGTCAGCACAGTCCTGATGGGTTTGTCTTGTCCAGGTGAGGGTTTAAAGATGTCATTGCAGTTGATTGGTGTTTCCTGTGTCTCTGGTCTCCTGGACACTGTCTCAATCTGTCTCACCTCATGTTCATTATTGACCTCTCCACTGCCTCCCTCTGTGATGTAGAGCTCTGTGTAGATCTCATTCAGACGTGTTGAGTCTCCATGATTGGACATTCCTTCACTGATTCTCTGATATTTGTCCTGGAGTCTGGATTTGAGTTTTTGTTGATACACAGGCATCAGTTCTGAGCAAAGGAAATAACTGTTGTTATCGGCAGAGCAATGTTTTAGAAATGTATTTTTAGGTTTGATATGTTAGATGTGTCGTGACATTCAGGAACATTAGCGACTGAAGACAGAAGGTTGATCATAAAAATACAGACTATAATCTGCTGATCCAGAGCTCTTACTGGTCTGTAGTGTGTTAGCGAGGTCTGTCTGGTTCATCTTCCTCAGGATGAGCAGTGTGATCTTCAGAAGCCCCTCTCTGACTCTGTTATGACCCTCATCATCATAATGGTCTCTTTCAGAGCATTCTGGGTAATCTGGACTCAGTAGTCTCTTAAAGCTTTTTAACTCAGAGACGATTCTGTGCTCAATCTCCTGAAATCATAGTAAATATTCAAACAATAAACCTCCATTCAGTCACAGAGAATGTGAATCAAAAAATCAATACACAAGAGTCAAGAGTGATTTTTTTTTTTTTTTGTAGTTTAGTCAAAGGCATGAATACTAATAAACATCACTGAATTATATCACACCTGATAATAACTTCCACTGTATGCTCAAACATCAGCGTCTACAGATACTGAGGTTAAAAGAGGGAGTTTGACTGGATTGTCTGTTTGCTAGATTGATGTTCATCTTTGTGCAGCAGTCAGGTTACATATGGATTCATCTTCTCTACTTTAGTGGTCATTGATCTGCTTTATAGTACCTTACCTTACAAATTATCTTAAATGTGAAGAAAAGTAATTGTGTCTATTGAAGAGAGAATTTTACAGATTTATTTTAGGGTTATTATGTTTCGGTGGACAAACACACAAAACCAACCTTGAAAATGGAGTCTAAGTTCTTCTTTGCTGTTTGTGATTCTGGTCCTTCAGGTTTTTGACTGTAGTTAAACAAATATTTATAATTTTTGTAAATATGTGTTATATTTAATGCAAATCAGCAAATAAATTAATTTCATATGTGTTTTATACTGTAAACTAAACAACACCTGAGATCAGCAGATGATTCTCCCGAACTGAAATTAATTGGACGACCCATTGACACGTCACTCTTCATGGACACACAGCTGGGTTCAGGAGATTCATTCTGACAGAGACTAAAATAACAGCAAAACAAAATTGTTTCTCAAAGTTTCTGAAAATCTCATCATGCTCTGACAGAAACACCTTTATTTTCTAAAACCTCCTCAAAAGTTAATCTTTCATTTGAGGGGTCTGTTGTGACTTGATTGTAAAAAGGTTAACATATTTCCTTAAAAGCAATGTGTCCTTTTCATTCATGTAGTATTGTATTTATTATTTATACTGAACATTAAAATGTGAAATGTCAAGTTTTCTCACCTCTTGACGGTCTTTATCTGTGTGTCATGTTCTTTAGAGAGATTCATTCTGGAGGCCATGGTTTCATCTAAAAGCAGATACAGATGTTGGTCCACAGATTATATTTAAATTAACTTTCTCAAATTCACCTCTGTCTCATCAGTCAGTTCACAGTAATGACCTGGGCTGCGTTCTCCGATAACGTTGTCTCTTAGCGTGCTACGAAGACTCAAAAGGTACACCTTAACTACAGCTATACCTTTCCTACGTGTGTTCTCCAAACTATACCTTAGGATATTGCTTAAGGTAAACCTTCTTAAGTGCGACCTTAGCAGGTGCTGTCCATGGTGGAGGTGCTGAATAGGTGGATATCGATGCCTCGGTGATCGATTGTGCGCTCTTTCTTTCACAGCGGTATAGGTAAAGTATTGAGAAAACAATGTTTTTTTTAAATAAAGAAGCGTTTTAGAAATAGTACAAACTGCATTTATCGGGGCTCAATGAAATATGTACATGCAGAAATACATGTGTATGTGTTTCAACTTATTCTCATCATTTTGCGTACGAATAACACGACTTTGCAATAGCGTGTAATGCATAAGCCAAAGTCCAATTTTGCGTGCATATGATACGCCAATCCTTCCAATTAACTTCAATGGAGAGAGGATGCGTATAAATACCACGCATCATCTTTTATATAGATGATATAAAAGATGATGCGTGGTATTTGTATGCATCCTCTCTCCATTGAAGTTAATGGGAAGGATTGGCGTATCATATGCATGCAAAATTGGACTTTGGCGTATGCATTACACACTATTACTCTCCACGCACGGCGCCGTCTTTGATTTAAAACAAGTACTCAAGGTCTCGCTGCCATAGCTATAAAGTTTGTGTAAACTCATCTTTCTTTATATAGACTCATAGCCTTTTCTGTCAAATGGTTCGCCCGCTGATGTGCCTCGAGATAGTAATTAAAAAAAGCTAATAACCATGAAAACTTTATTGATGAAAACACTTCCATACACTGGCCAGAACTGGTCCCCGGACTGAGCCTGGTTTCTCCCAAGGTTTTTTCTCCATTTCTGTCACCTGTGGAGTTTTGGTTCCTTGCCGCTGTCGCCTCTGGCTTGCTTAGTTGGGGACACTTTCCAGCGATACCGTATACTATTTGAACTGAACTGGATGATGATATCACTGAATTCATTGATGAACTGCCTTTTACTGAAAATTGATTGTTTACAATAATGCGTTACTTACACACTATTGTGCTGTTTAAATACTGTGCAGTTGCTTTGACACAATCTGTATTGTTAAAAGCGCTATATAAATAAAGGTGACTTGACTTGACACTGGGTGTAGGCTATAACAACTTAAGTATTTTATGTGTAAAATTTTAAAGTAAAAAATGCAATTTTAATACTAAATCAGATTTTATATTAAATGTTCATATAAAATTTTCTATTTGTAATTAAACTGCGATGTAAAAAAGCTTTTTGCGTGGTGCCCACTAGCGGTATGAACCGCCAGCAGCGGTAAGGTATAGCTAAGAGCGCTCCAGACCAACCTTACGAACGTATGACTTACAGAAGGTATACTTAACTAAGAAGGTTTCGGAAAACACATATTAACGATAAGGTACTTCTTAAGGTACAACTTAAGAACGACGTAGCGTTAAGGTGGTTTCGGAGAACCCAGCCCTGCACTCATTTAATACCCTGACATTATTTACACAGAATCAAATTATCCACAAACTGCAAAACAAATCCAGAGCATTGTGCGCTGTGTTAAAATGAAAGTAAAGGTGCAATCTGACGATTTACAGACTCTGTTTTCTCTCCTAATGTCATTCAAACTACTTTTTAAATATTTGATACTGCTTACTGTTGTAGGATTGAGTTTAGCTATTCAAGATGATTGTGAAATTGAGTTACTCACTGTGTTTTTCTCTCTTAACGTAGTTTACTTCCTCATTCACCAAACAGATCCTGCTGTAAGAGTTTCACTTTCATGTGTCACCTGACAAGGAGGAGTTTGAGAATATTAATATTTAATTTTATTCTTTATTATTTAAAGTTATAACCCCTAAATGTATTTCTCTCACAGATGTACTCTGAGTGTTATTTAACTGAATATATAAAGGCAGTTCTCTCTCATATAAAACTTCTGGTTCTCTGTCGACTTCCTCACCACTTGCTCCTCCTACAGGATATGAGTGGAATATTTGAACAGTGTCCACAATAACAAACAAGATCATTTTCAGCCTATTTTTGGTTCATTTTAAATATTTAAAATCTATTTAACACTAAAATAGTTGCCTATAGTCTTTTGCAAAAATTTAAATAGACTCTTGCTCTTTGAAAGCATATAATGTCTTACAACTAAAATAACTTGAACCATATGAAACAAAGTCTTAAGTAACATTATGAAACACTACAGCAGGAAATTGATTACTTTGAGGTAGACTTTTATTTGAGATACAGTGGGTTAATATGACTTATTTGTTCAGTGTTACAATTGCCCTCAAAACTCTGACTTCTTGCATTTAGTTTAATATTAGTCTTATCCTTATTAGTGAAAATATATCAGTTGTATTATTAATTAGTGGTCATATAGTTCTTTCTTGTCAAAAGATGATTGGTGTATTTCAAGTAGTTTGTGAGTTATTAAGGAAAATATAATATATATTTTACAATTGCCCCTGGTCTACCTTACTTCAGTATTTACGAGGTTCAAACTAATCACAATCGTAGGCTATGTAAAAAAAAAAAAATAATAATAATAATAATAATAATAATAATAAAAATAATAAAAAATACCAAAATAAAAGTAATCTCCACTAATGCATTTCAATTGTGATTTAACACATGCTTTTGTTATTTTATTCTGGGGTAAAAAATAATTAAATAAATCATGAATTAATCCACAAATGCTGCTCATACAGACTAGTGGTTCACAAGCAGAGAAAATCAAGATGAATTCAAATAATTTCCATCATTTACTATTATTATTATTAAGAAGCAGATATTTACAATTCATGCAACGCCTGCCAAACATTATTGAATCACCACACTTTTTTCACAACAAATAAACAAATCACTGATATGACACAAAACCATTTTTGTAATATCTGACCACTCTTGTTTTGTGCAACATACCTGAAACACATTACATTAAAATGTTTCAATTAATATTTTTTTTTTCCATTTTAGGTAGAAGAAAAAAAAAAGGCAAACATTCAGTAGCCTATTGATAAGAAAAATGTAATCAGCTTGTAATTTGCATTTATGAAACAAATACTGGCACATATCTAACATGCTAATTCATCAGCAATTAATTTCCTTTAGGCAAGAGAAGATTGCGGTGGTAATTCATCATTTGTTTATCTATGCTTTATATAACGTAGTTATGTATATTACGATAGTTTGTTCTAATGCGAATTACTTTGTGTTATATCTCAAAGCTTTTAGTAATTAGTTTAACGTTACTGTTTTTTTTTGTTTTGTTTTTATTAATGCAGGAAAAAATACAGGAAAGAGTTGACAGATCGTTTGCACATAATATACAAAGAAACAAATATATGCATTATGTCAACTGAAATGACAGTGTTAAGAATACAAGATAAAGTATGGAAGAACCAAAAGAAGAAAAAAAAAAGGACAAAAATATAAAAACTTGAGGGTAAGACACCTAAACGTTAATTACATTATACAAATCAAAGTCATTACAAAATGAAATAGTTCTTCTAGCTTTCTTATTCTGTGACAACGAAATAGTATTTAGATAAATTCTAAATTCTTTCAAAAAATCAAGAAAATGTGGTTTGTTTTTAGTAAACTTACATTTATGGATATAAAATTTACAAAGAAAATAAATTAAGTTTATAACAAAACAAGCATTCCTTTTAGTTGAGTCAGAGTCATAATGTCCTAAAATGATTTCTTTTAAAGAAATAGGTACATCTCGCTGGATATTATTCTTAATAAATAAACCAATATTTTCCCAGAGTTGCACAGTATACTGACACGTCCAAAATAAATGAAAAACAGTTTCAGTATGAAATTGACAAAATGAACATTTTGTATCAATATTAACCTTATACTTCTTCATATAAAGTTTAACAGGGTAAAATAAAATTTGTTGATTAGTTTGAAAGATACTTCTTTAACTTTATTAGTAAGAAAAAACCTCTGTTGTAAAGACCATATTTTTTTCCAATTCAAATTTCTAAATAAATATTCCAGTAAGGAATGACAGGCGACAAAGAAGAAACTTTTTCAATGAAAAGAGACCTAATTTTGTAATTTCTATCTTTTTTAACAGAAAAACATATTTTACCTATAGTTGTCTCTAATGGGTCAGAAAAAGAAGAATTTTTAATAGGGGAGAAATTGCTATTTTTGAAGATCATAATAATTCCTGAAGTTATCGCTCCCATAACAATGGCATAATCCTTTGGACTAACCGGTATCTTATATTCTGAAATAAATTCTCTATAAGTCATTAATAAACCTCTGTTTTTAAATAACTGACTCACCAAAATCAAACCATTATTAAACCACTGACTAAGAAATAAAGATCTATTTTTATATAAAATATTTTGATTATTCCAAATAAAAAATCTATGGGGGGTAAAATTGTGTTTATATATTAAAGCCCAGGCCAAAAGTACCTGTTGATGGAAATTTGAAAGCTTAACCGGAATTTTGGATATGTTATAATTGCACATCAACAAAAATGTAATACCTCCAACAAAGGAAAATGCTTGCTGTGGAAAGATATACCAAACTGAATTTTGATTTTTCAAATACTGATTTAGCCAATTTATTTTAAAAGCATAATTTAAAGAATTGAAATCTATAAAATTTAGGCCACCTTTGTTATATGGATTTAGTATAACAGACTTTTTCAATAAGACTTTTTTTTGTTTTTTTTAATAAACAAATTGAGAAATTGCACTGCAATTAAAAACAAATAAGGAGATACAGGGCATCCCTGCCTAACCCCACAGTTTAAAAAAAAAACCTTGGAGAGGTACCACAGCTTTATTTAATTGAGCTATTTGCATTTTTATACGGCATTTTAACCATATTACAAAATATATCACCAAAACCAATTTCTTTAAGGGCCTGAAATAAAAAAACATGTTCTAAAGTGTCAAAGGCTTTATAATAATCCAAGAAAAAGATGAAACTGTCTTCATTAATTATGTCAGAATAATCCAAAATGTCTAATATTAATCTTATATTATTCGATATGTGTCTATTTTGCATAAAGCCCGATTGCGTTTCATCAATGACAGAATGTAATATACCTTTTAATCTTTGAGCTAATACTATAGCAATTATTTTGTAATCATTGTTTAACAACGTTATAGGACGGTAATTATCTAATAAATTTGGATTTTTATTTGGCTCGGGAATTAAAGTAATCAAACCTTGGCATAAAGTGGGTGGAAGAAAAGATTTATTTACACTTTCCTTTTAAACATTTAACAAGAAGGGAGCTATTTTTTTTATTAAACATATGATAAAATTCTGATGTGAGGCCATCTGTGCCGGGTGATTTGTTTAATTTTAATGATTTAATTGCTTCCTCCACTTCTTTTAAAGTAATTGGAGCCTCACAAAAGGCTTGATCCGCATTACTCAATTTATTTATGTCTGATAAAGATTCAAAAAAATCGAGAGCATGTTGTTTGTGAAAATTAGATGTATACAAATCATTATAAAATTTGGCACAAAAATTAGCGATAACTTTCTGGTCTTCACAGAGTGTTTCATCAATTATAAGCTTTTCAATCAATTTTTTTTTTTTTATTTGTTGCTTTTCCAATCTAAAAAAATAAGAATTTTGTTCACCTTCTTCCAACCGTTTTTTCCGTGATCTAACAAAAGCTCCCTCAGCTTTTTGTTTATAATACTCATCTAACATATTTTGATAATGGGTAAGTTCAACCTTTTCAGCATCAGATAAAACAGACTTAGACAAAAGATCTGAAACTTTATAAATTATAAAATTTTCATAATTTCTTTTCTTTTTCGCCAATTTACTACTAAATGTTCGTAAAAATTTACCAATTTCATATTTTGCTAACTCCCAATTACTACCAAAATTATTTTCTTTATTTGCTTTTTCCCAATAACTGCAAATTATAACATTGATTTTTTCCTTTACTTCTTTATAACTAAGCAATGTAACATTTAATTTCCAATAGGAAGTAGTTCTTTGCAAATTAGCAGTATTTGAAAAGGGAATAAATAAAGAGATGCATTTGTGATCAGAAAGTGGTGATGGAATAATGTCAGATCTAGTATTATTTAAATCTCTAGAGATAAGCCACAAATCGATTCGAGACTGTTTTGAAAGAGAATTATTGCACCATGTAAAACATTTTTGAGAAGGATGAGTCTCTCTCCAACTGTCAACTAAAGAAAATCGTTCCATGAACGTCTTTAAATAAAGATTTGAATTATCTGCTGCTTTTGGAGGACATCTGTCTAAGATACCATCCAAAGCAACATTAAAGTCGCCTCCAAAAATTAAAAATGAATTTGGGTATTTGGTTAGTAAATTCAAAACGTGTTCTTCCACTTGATCAATAAGTTTTTCGTTGTCTTTGTGTTGATTAAACCCATAAATATGAACAATAATACACATTACATTTGAAGTTTCTATTACAAGGCAAGTATAACGGCCATTTGGGTCACAATTAGAATGTATAATCTTTCCATTAAACTGATTCTTAAGGATACAAACCCCAGCTGAATTACTTGTTCCATGAGCCATCCATAAATCTAAACCCCATTGAGATCTCCAGAAATTACAATCCTCTTTGGTGGAATGACATTCTTGCAAAAAACAAAAGTCAGTTTTAAATGTTTTAAGATATAAAAATATTGCTTCCCTTTTTGTAAGGTTTCTTAACCCTCTTGTATTAAAAGAAATTAAAGATAGTGACATGAAAGAGAAATCTCTAATATAAAGGCAGATAAAACAGATATTTGCAATAGGTTTAGCAAAAATATACTCAGAATGATGAGAACAGCAAACTCTAAACCAACAAAAATGAAGTAGTGCAAATCAAAGTGCACATCTCTACATTACAGAACAGCAATTCCTCAGAACACAATCAACTTTTCTATAATGCAAGTTCAATTAACAAAGTAATAGCATTATCCAACTGACCTTCAATCCTCCATAGGCAACAATATTACCAAAGAAACAACTTTTTTTTTTTCCTTAAAGCAACAGGCATTACAAAAATAAAATGTTTCAAGTATCAAAATGTCAAAAAAGGTCTAAATAAAAATATGGTGGCATTCATTTGTATTTAGTTTACCTCATAATACCCGTTAAATTCCTTAAGATTAAATTTAGAAACAGAATGAAACTTACAAAAAATAATTTAATTCAAATTTCAATATCCCAAAACGCCACCGACCTCTTAATTAAACAGACTCTTGTTAACCTCCTGTCTCAGTACAAAAAAGTCTCTAATTGCTTATCTGGAGTATAATGTTTCATGCTGGAGGGAATATTTCGATTCCTTCAACAAAGGCCCTACCTCCAATAAAGTAGGCACGTTTGTTGTCTTTTCTTGCTTTTTCCACTGCTGGCCATAGTTTATTTCTTCTTTCTTTATCCACAAGAGACAAGTCCTCTGACATTTTCATGTTATTTTCCAGCAGAAATGTAGACTCCTTTGCTGCACGCCACACAGCATCCCGGTAGAAACGGGAAACAAACTGCAGAATAATTCCTCTGGTCTTATTCGGCTGTTTGCGACCTAGCCGGTGTACTGTGTCAATGGCATTGGAAAGTTTGTCCTTGTCTTCTGGTAAGAGATGTTGACAAACCTCAATTACCTTTCCACGCACATCCTCTCTTTCTCTTTCTGGAATAGCATACAGTCGTAGATTCCACCGTCGTGAGTAACTTTCCAGCTGTGACAGCCTTCTGTCTTGCTCCATGGTATTCTGCTCCATTTTGCCCAGCGTAGATTCCACCACTCCGTACTTGGCCTTCAGACTGGTAACTTCAGCACTCATAAATCCGACAGCTTCCTTCACATTTGTAATTTGTCTGGTATTTTCAGTGATTATCTCCTTCATGGAAGTAATCGCTCTTATATTTTCACCGATCATATTTTCCAAAGAATCTGACCGAGTGTTTATTAGTTGCGAAAGAGCTCCGATTTGAGAGAGAATGTCAGCAACATCCGAATGTTGCGTTTTACGCTGTTTGGGTGCAGGAGACTTGCATGGAGTGTCGGGACGTGCAGGGAATTCCTCCTCACATAACATAAATTCGTCAGAGTCCATGTCTATTTTGGCATAATCATGTAAATTTTCGGTCACTGAACTTGAAGACTCAGAAACTTGCGGCATTGCAGTATTTGCTTCACTAGCCGGATTAGCTTTCACCTGAGACGCACTCCTGTTCTTCCTTTTTTCGGATTTGCCCATTGTGTCACGTTCACTTCAAGGGCAGTTATTGTCTAAATACTCTTCTAGGTTAAACAAAGTAAAAAAGCCGGTTTCAAAATGCACCACAAGCTGTAAAGGATTGCTAATTGAAAATCTGTTTTGAAATCTGCATTGTATTGACCCTCTTGAAGGGAGTAGCTTTGAAGGGACTTTTATATTGGTACAAACTTAACGCGCAACAGTGATTGCATAAAGCGCATCCCATTTCCGCTGTCGGCAGGTGTGTGCGCTTTGTGAAGGACGCAGCTTGCGCCTTGTGGCGTTCTTCTCACTCAATTGGACCTTTTGCACCTCACTGAAAAAGGGTTATAAGGTAAATGACTTTGTATTTTTATATTATTCGAATTGCAATGTAATGTTTCATATTTGGGTTATGTAGTGTTTGTTTTTGTTTTGTGTTGTAGTTCTTACGGTGTCTACTTGAATGTCAACGGATTAAACATTTTTGGAAACATCAGTCAATGAGCATGACCATCAATTCAGTGGGTTAGCAACACAAGCTATTTTTAACTATTCGAGTTTGCGGAGCTCACCCATTCACTTGTTGCAAGAGCGCCATCTTGAACCCCCTCAACGTTACTGTTGTTGATCATTATAGAGTCTGGGAACGTGACGTCAGCAACGCAATGCATGTTGGGAATTTAGGTAACGGAGCTGCGGTAGACGTTGGCTGCGTCCGAAATCGCCTACTTCTCTACTATTTAGTAGGGAAAAGCAGTAGGCGAGCAAATAAGTATGTCCGAATCCTAAGTATTTATAAAAGAGTAGGCGAGAATTAGTAGGCGAATGCACTAATTCTCGCGAGATTCGGGTGTACGTCTACTTAAAGTGCGTCCGAATATGCCTACTTAACTACTATATAGTAGGAAAAAAAGAGTACGTGAAGAAAGAAGTACGTCCGAAACCTCAGTATTCACAAAAGAGTAGGCGAGAAATCCCCGGATGTCCTACTGCTTCAGCCCAGATCCTGAAGTCTTCATCGATGGATACTTTTCAATCCCAGGAGTCCACAGGAGGCCAAAACGTCATCATCGAACGTGATTGAGAACCACGACGAGGGTGTTTACAAATGTGAGTATTACAACCAAAACACGCTCCCTGTCTTAAAAATCATATTTGTTGAGCTACTTTATCGTAAACTGTTGATTTGCATAAGGTGCCAAGATGTTATACAGTATGCTATAGTATATTTGTGATTTCGCTGTTAAAACATGTTTTATGACGTGTAGCGAACATTAAGCTTCAGGTAGCACACGCACGTCTTTAAAAGCGGATTTACATAAAACATATACATTTTAAAGACGTTTAATAAATGTCTATTTAACAAATGAGAGGAAAATGTTCTAGACTAGAGCAACACACAACACAAAACATCTGAGTGAGTGATGGACGTTATGTGAGAATTCACTGTCACTGCTTTACATTAATGTAAGTAATGTAAATAAACACATACATATAGTAGGCCTAACTGAACTTCAAACTCATTTCAAACAGAGCTATAAGAGAACTTTTCTGATTCTTGATTTATGTGACTTTGTTGCAGATGTTTTGTGGTGGAGCAGGACCTGAAAGGAAAGGTGACTGCAGCATTTTTGGGGGAAAAGTAAAATCTGAAACTTAATATAAAGATTGATCATTTTGTAACTTCCAATACAGAGATCTAATGACTCTGTGCTGTTAAAATGACAGTTTTTGTATTATATTTGTGCATCTTTGTATGATCTGAAATGTCTGCAGACTGGTGTGTGCAGTGACAAAGGAGAAATCCACAGCAGCATCCTGGAAATGAGACGCTCCATCACTCCACCTGCCCTTTGTCTCATCTGGACCAGATGTTGCTGTGGTCTCTTCATCAAAAAGACTAGAAGACCAATATGTTTAATAAAGCTTTGTTCCATGTGTATTTATTTATGTTCATGGTTACTTTTATTATTTTACTAATTTATTCATGTTTCCTTGTCAGTAAATAAAATATAACATTTTCATAAGCGTATGCATTTATTCATTGTTTCATTGAAAAAAACAACAACATTATGCTTGTTTAACTAAAAATATCATTAATTATTAGTCAGCATTTATCATTATTGTTGGTACGTGTTGGAGTGGGCTAGCAATGCATTCTAAAGTTATTTTAATTTCTAAATAGTAATACTTAAATTTTTCGAGTGTAAAATCAACAGTCTTCTCCAAAGGTAAGATCTTTGAGCAACTGATCGACGTCTCCTTTGTGCAGATGTTGTAAACATGGAGGAGAGCGTACTAGGTAGGGTTGTCGTGTTACTGATGCCATGAGGTGTCGCTGTCGCTCAAATTTTTGTATTATTATTACTGCAGAATTTATAATTCCATACAAACTCAGGGAAAGACTTAAGTATCTTTAACAAAGAACAATCATGACAGAAAACATAACTATAAAAGGTTTGCGTACATAGTACAAGATTTGATACAGAAAAAAATATTAAATATATTTGAATATTCATAAAATCGCAATGAATTAAAAATTGCATTTGTTTTTGTTATTTATTTATTATTATTTTAAGTTTCAGGGATGAAAGGACAGAGAAATTCAGCAAGAAAAAGGAAAACAAATCAGATCTAAGCTAGTTTTGCACAATTTTGCCCATTAACATATTCAAGACAACAAATTTGGGGGTTTTAGTCATTTTAGTATTGTTAAAAATATAAAAACTTCAATCAATCCAAAATAAGCAAATTTCATCAACATCAAAATGTTTACAGATAGATGAATTAAATCCGTCGCTCATATCATTTCATGTTGCGCTTTTTATGTCATAGGTCACATGATAACGTCAACATGGCGGAACGCATCCATACTCAACGAGATTTGGCTGTTGAGTAGGTACTCTTTTAGCGCTCGTTAAGTAAGTACTTATTGAAATTAAGTACCTACTCATTGAGTAGGCGATTTCGGACGCAGCCACTATTTGTTAATTGCCACAATCGCACTCACGACCGGCATGTACGCCGACTGTCAAATGTTCGATTTTTCAGCTTTCTAGCTTGGACAAATCAACTTGAATCCCAAGTGTCCACAAAACGGCGTCGCATGGTGTGGGTACAGTGGCGGTTCTACACGGAGGCCAAGGGAGGCCCGTGCCCCTGTAGACATGTCCTTGGCCACCCCTGTGGCCCCCCCGTGCTGACCAAATAAAAAAATTAATTAACTATGGTTTTACACACAAGCGCCAAAAGCGGAACTAATGCGACGAATCGTTCTACTTACATGGGTAAATTAGAGCGGCGCACACAAACACTGCAGCAACAATTAGAACTACTCTTGGATAGAGGAGCTACGATTTATTTCTCCTGTTGCAAGAGTCGAAGGTAAGCAAAACAATTTCATTTCGTGAGTGACTTGTTGTTCTTGCACATAACCGTGTTACTTTTGTTTTTCACACTGATAATTAAATCAAGTTTGTAAATGGCTTTGTAAAATCTTTGTTAACGTTAGTTAATAAAAATATACAGCTGTTCATTGTTAGTTCATGTTAGTTCACAGTGCATGAACTAATGTTAACAAGAATTTAATAAAGTATTAGTAAATGTTGAAATTAACATTAACAAAGATTAATAAATGCTGTATACGTGCAGTTCATTATTAGTTCATGTGAACTAATGTAGTTAACTAATGTTGACCAACGAATCTTATTGTAAAGTGTTACCAAAAACTTCACAGAAAATCTGAAAATCATATCTAAGCAAAAAACGAAAGGCAATGCATGCCCCTAAATTTATTCTTCTTCTTCTAATAGTTATCATGAAACGAGGAAGGGACATAGCGTCCTTTTTTGTCCCAGTAAACAAGAATGTTGTACCCTTTGTTGTACCCTGGAGTTTTGTTCACATTGAATTGACACACTGTATTTGTATCCTGTACTGTATTTATCATTTAATGTTTTAGGGATGCTCATTTCAGTTAATTTTCCTGACCGTCGACTGCTGCTCATTATCCGAACATTAACCTTAACTGATACAATTAGAATAATAAACTTGTTTAAAATAAAAAATAGAATGCACGATTATCTGTGATGATACATAAAAAATACAAGCAAATGTTTTATTTTAACGTGCAAACAGCAGCATACAGAGCAGCAACAAAAACTGCATTCATATACTCAAATTATCACGCATCAGCTGCGCTTCTGAGAACAGAGAAAATCAGAATGAAAAAAAAAAGAATAATTTAAACAGGCCTACACTAAATATTTATAAATTAAATAACTACCTAATTAAGATGACAAAACTAAAACACACTGAATCTTTCTATGCACTTCGAAGAACGGTACCGTTGTTATTCTTCTCGTTGGACATAAAAATATATAGCAGGCCAGCCTATCCCTCAGTGTACCTAGTTTTTACTTATTTCGACATGCTGTACGGATAGACTGGGACGCTGTCAGTTAACTCTTAGATCCGCGACAAAAACACATCACAAAAATCATTTCAATTTGCGGTTGGGGTCTTTTCATCCACTGGTCATATGTGGATAAACGTGTTCTCACAGCGTTCAATAGCCAATCACAGACATTTCTGTTGATGTCATTATCGCAGTGGCCAATCAGAGGCAGCTATGTTACGATCCACTCACCACTTAAAGTGCCGGTTCAGTTCTGCTGAAATTCTACACCTCTGAGAACTCTCTCATTAAAACAAAGAAAGTGTAGACATGATGTATATAAGAGATAAATTGTACTGTGTAAATGTGTTTTTATTACCTTTTATTAACTTTGAGAGATTGCGATGAACTACAGTAATGTATGAGTGACAGCTTTCCAGTGATTGTAAGGGGAGCGCGCACTTTTAAGACTATAATTAATTCAGAATTTGAATTCATTTATTCACGGATTCACTCTCTGATAACGCAACATCGCCATTGCTATCGTGCAGCACATAGGCTACTACATCAGTTACACAAACTAAGAGAAGGTAAAGCAGGTGCTTACTCATCAAAATATGTCTAAACAGCCGCACTGCACGTGTCGACACGCGCCCGTGAGTAAACATTATTTTTTTCTTTCACCATGCAGCAAACGTAAAAAAAAATTAAACCGTTTAACTTATAGTAAAAATCGGTTAAAATACTTACTGTCGGTTAACAGTGAACGGTCAATATGAGCATCCCTAAAATGTTTGTATGATTTTAAAGTAAAATAAAGTTTATAATCTTTAAATATCACTTGTTGTCATTTTTTAATGTGCCCCTCTGGTTAAACACTGGCCCCTTCTTGGCCCCCCTAGTCAAATTTGTCTAGAACCGCCACTGTGTGGGTAGCAGATTAATATATGCCCCAGCGTTGTTATGAAACCATAAAGTAAGAAATTAATGCTGTCAAATCAGTTGCTCTCAAGGAATGTCATCCAACGTAAACTTTTCCGTGTAAATATGTTCATGTATTGTGTGTATTTATAAGTATATATTATGTATGTAAACATAATGTAAAACATAAAATCATGTCTTAGGACAACTTTTACTTTTTTGATCCACTTTAAATGTTGACTACTAATATATACATACACTGTAGATATAGATATAACGCGTGTAAAATATACACATGTATATACACATATACTCAATGCTTTACAGCCTTCAGTTATGCCGTGTTTCAGGCAACCCGTTACTCGTGTTTTTCAACCTTCTACCCGTGAAAGTGCACTTGAGCGACAGTCAAACCGTGACTTCCCATCTGTGAACTTGTTCTAGATCGATGTAAGTTACTCCCAGTTGCGAGCTCTGATATCACATGCGGTGCGGTGTTTATGCAAGTTGTACACGGTGGAAAAATAGACTTTAGGACAATATAACGTTGCATTCAAATTAATAATAATATAATAATAATAATAATAAATGCGCTCAGACAGTTTGGTACGACTTGCCTGGAACGCCTGACTCCTGGTTTGATGTCTGATTTACGGGCAGGGGCGCCGCTAAGGGGGGGGTAAGTTAGGATAATTCTAAGGGCCCACGCCTTTTAGGGTCCCCCAGAGATCTGCTTTTGTGTGGTGGGGGGGCCCAACCTCATATTTTGTCATAGGGCCCAAAACTGCGAACGGCGCCCGTTTACGGGCATTAAAATCTGCCTGGAACGCAGCATTAAACATGCATTATCTGTTTTGCATATTGCATACCACGTTGCAGCAATAAACTGAAAAAACACGAACATTTCTGTATCCCTTTATTTGTGTATAACACACTGAGGTATATGTGTACAGTTCACAGTCACATAAGAATCGACAAAATGTAAAAGTTCAGTTCCACTACTATATAGTGCAAACACAACTGGTGTAAGATGTGACAGTGCTGTACACTTCAAGTATCAAGAACAGAGGTAACAATGCAGTAGGTAAAAAGGCAAATAACACCACAAACAAGGAAGGAAAACACCATCTGGGAATGTTAAGTGCAGGATCTCATTTTGATCGTCCACCACTCTTTATGCTTGTACGGATCGAGCCGTTGATTATTTTTAGTTTTCCTAATACCTCAGCTTTGACACTTCATTAAGCTTTTGTCGGTATAGAAGATTTTGCTTTTCCTTGGATCGGTGCATTGTTTTTTCTTTTTAATATTACTATCTTGTAATACTGACGGCTGACGACGTTACCTAAAACATGGCGGCGACTACCCATAATTCAATGCACAGTGACGTAGTTTGCCAAGCTCTATAAGGTTGAAGACTACAACCAAAGAACTTATACAAGCACAGTAGGTTAACATAATCTTTAATATAAAACAATGTAAAAAAAAAATGTGGTCATATATATTTTTATTCTGAAAGTCATCTTAAAATGTCACAGGTGTAAAATTTATTTATTATGGAAATATTGCCGATATGTGTACATTTTATTTTTGTTTAAATTTTGGCTGTTAATGCACATCTAAATATGCTGGCCTAAATTTGTCATTTTTTTTTACTTATAAATATTACTAATTGTTATTTTAAATATTACATAGATAAAAAAAAAAAAAAAAAAAAAAAAAAATATATATATATATATATATATATATATATATATATATATATATATATATTTATTTTTTTTTTTTTTTTTTTTTACTTGTGTAGGTCTTGTTAACTGTAAATCTGTCAGTCCAGAAGTGAGGGAAGAATACAGAGTGGAGTTTGAGCTCAAGGTGCTCTTGCTGTGGATACATCTTCAAAAACACCTTTGGATACAGTGACAATGGAAAGAAGGGGGTCTTCACAGCATTCTATTCAGACAAAGAGATGCTGGCTTCTGTTCAATGGACTGCTGCTACAAAACGAATAAATGTTTTTGTTTACTTGAATTTAAAACAAAACAAATTTTTTTTGTGTGTGTGTTAATTCTGTGGTGTTTTATTAACTAGTTTTCTGGATCGAGCAAAACATTGTTTTCAGGGTAATATATTACAACAGGTTTTTGTTTGTTTAAATTAGTGTATTAACTAATGTTAACTATGATATGATATACACAATTTTCTATGAAATACATAGACCTACACTTTATTGGCTGAATAATATTTACCTTTTGAATGTTGAGCGTTATTAACTGTTGAATAATTGCTGAAGCGGGACAAAATGCCAGATTTCCAACACGTTGAACTGAGCAATGCCACTGTACCATTTTAATAGGCTACTTTTAAATGCATATAGCTCAGTAATTTCAGTTTTATGTATTTTCTGAGAGGGGGAGGGATTTTTGTTGGGAAAGTCGGAGGAGAGACGCACACTTTGATTATAAACACATGCAGCATCTTAATTGTTAAGAAAATGGTTTTCCTAATAAATGTCTCGAATATTTTATGTTCAATGCTTCTCTTTCTTTTTGGAATTATTAGACATTTCTTTCAAATGCCTAGGTCTGTTTAATTTCCTTAATTAAAAACATTCTAGCACTATTTTTAAACACTATTTTTCAAGCAATAATATATAAATTATCTCATGTAAATGCTAGTTTAAAACCAGGGGTTAAAAACTAATTCAAAGTAAAAACTGTATTTTTCTTTACATTCCCAGAGAGCGAAACGAACAAAATTGTTTTGTATTCATTTTATTTATTTATTATTGTATTATATACATGTATAATGCTGACAATTTTGTACTTTTGTGCTTTGTACCTTGGAAAAAATAACAAACAAACAAAAAAAAAACGTCCAGTATGTATTGGACCTGATTCATCTTCGTCATCGCGCTGCAGTCTGCAGGACCTCTTGATCTTTTCCTGAAACAGTCAGAAGTAAACCTCAGTGCTTCATGAGGCTTCATTTCCCTATCCATATAAAGCATATTACATCTACATACATACCCGAGAACTGCTTATATGTATATATTTGTATGTCTGACCTGTTTTCTGTTGTTTGTGTAATTGTGTAATTGTTGAGTCAGAGGAGGAGGTGAAGTTGAGCGCTACTGTGGGCGACTCTTATTGTGAAGTTTGTCTCTCAGTAGACCAGACAAGTGAGCGTGCAGCAGTAGTGCCATGAACGAGTCAAAACCCTTTATCAAACGTGTTTATTGTGGATAACTGTATATTTTGTTTGTTTATTTTCGTACAGTCTTTTTTTTTTTGCACTTTGTAAATACTACACACCTGTGGATCACCTGAACCTCACTGTAAATAAACATCATCTTGCACCAGAGTGCACTTTACAGTCAAGACATCCTCTACATTTCTGTGAGTGCAGTTAGATATAATAGAAGTCCCACTGTGAAATCACTGTGTAAGTAATGCAATTATTAGCTTGAAATATACTGTAGTTTCACACTAAAAATGTTATGGTACAGGTAGTATGTCCAATATACTTATTTATAAAAAAAAATGTTCATGTGAGACTGAAAAAAAAAATCTAAGCTGAATGAAAATTAAAAACAAAACTCCTTCAGATATGAAACTGCTGGATCAGTGTCTGCATTTGTCCAGGTGACAGTCTTGTTCAGGACGTGTTGTTTTGATTCACTTGTTCGGAGCTTGTAGAGTTTCCACTGTCAAATACTGTACAATAAAGAGAAAGATTAAATACACTAAGATCTGCTTTAATAGAAGATAATTAATGAAAGAATTGACTCAATAACTTACTATAGTTTCTTCAGTTTACAGTGTGGGTCCTTTAGTAGAGCAGTGGACATCTTCAGTCCTGAGTCTCCTGGTTTATTACCGATCAGATCCAGTTGTCTCAGGTGTGAGGAGTTTGATCTCAGAGCTGAAATCAGAGCAGCACAGCCTTCCTCTCCAATACTGCAGTCCCTCAGCCTGTAGAGAGTGAAGAACATGAATGATCTCTGAGATTGTGTTTAATCTTTAGAGTGAGAGTGTGTTTGTATGAGCACTACTTTTTCTATACAGCAGGATCAGCGCTAGAGAGATTTTGACTTGTCAGCAGCTAAAACATCAATTTAAATGCACTCTACCCACATGATTCCTGATTGTGATGTTCAACTTATTTAGGTGAAAATGTTTAAAAGTTAAAACAAGAGTGACATTATAGCAAAACTATCATTTTCTTTTGGTTTTGAAAAGTTCACTTAAAGGTCCCATATTGTCAAAACTGAAATTTCCTGGCTTTTTTCATGATAACTGAGGTCTAGGGGCTATGTAACTACCATATAAGTTTCAAAACAGTCAGTCACGTGCAGCTGAACCGTGGCTTGTGTAGAATACGAATACGAATCATTCACTCGGTCACCCATTTCAGGTGCTGTGATGTGGATGTGTTCCCCACACGTGAATATAACATGCTGCACATTGGTAGTTTACAAGATAAAAAAAAAAATAATCTTGTTAATAAATATCTCTAGTTTTAATAATTTAAACAGGTATTTTAAGTTTGGCCAATAACTTCCTGCAGTGATGTGTTTTCATGTAGTTGATTCTGTGCAAACTCATATTTGATTTTTTTTTTTATGTTGTAGATTTAAGAAGCAAATGAGAATCGCTAAAATTATTGAATATATTTTGAGACAAAGGTCGTCTTAATGATTCCATTTTGGTTTAAGATAATTAAAGCAACAGTTTTTCAATAACAAAAAGAATATGTAAAAGTATGGTATTTGGGGTAAAAATCGCCCTGCTGTTGGGGCTAAAGGCACAATAATTTACAAAATAATGAATAGATGACTGACTTTTCCATTTGTTGACATGACTCAGATGGTAAATATCATATATTATGTTGGATGTGTACCTTAGAGATCATCACCATGTTTATAATGAAACAATCATATTTAAAAACATATTAAACATATAAAACATATCATTTGTTGTTACTACTGTAAATCCAGATTAAATTATTATGGGATCTACTTCAATGCTTTCAGAATCTTCACTTTTTAAAAAGATTTTGTCTCTGTTTTAAAATGTTTTATTTAACATATTTAAATGACAGTAGCCTATATTTATTTAACAAAATAAGCAGAAAATAGTATAACTTAGCTAAAGTGATAGTTTTGAACAAGTATTAAAGTATTAAATAATAATAATAATAATAATAAAAAAACATTAGCTAAAGTATTTATGTGCATTTGCCCCATGCTGGTTAGCCTTATAGCATGTGATTGTGAAACACGAAACTTACTTAAATAATTTTATGGTGAAATTGTTATTTTTCATGTTAATCAGGTCAATTCTGATCAAGAACAATGCACTGTGGCTTTAATCCAGCGTAAGCAGCGCAGAAGAAAATGAGACAGGGGTAACTGCAGCCTGGAGCAATAGGAGCCGAAAGGTTTCTGATTGGTGAAAGGAGTTTTACTGTATCGGCCAATCAGAGTAAACTTTTGTTCCCCACTCCAGTCCAGCAGGTGGCGGTAAAACACTTATCAGTTGATTTGTAAACCGCCAAATAAACTTTAAGAAGAAGAAGGCCAATAAGCATTAAACATAAGTAATTAGCCTTTTTCACACTTCCGTATTTCTGGCTTCCGGATTGGCACTTGCAGGGTAAAAGTTTTACAAAATAGATACTATGATACTATGCTTTATACTGGTGTTTTACTCTAAAAATAGCAAACATTTTTAAAAACTTTGTGTCAGCTTCTGGTCATCACAAAGACTATGTTTATTTAATTATGAATGATAACACTTATAATACAGTACAGTTTTGAGTTTTGCCGTTCTGTCTATTTGGTGCTGGCTGTGCATTATGACTCTTCACATCAGTTTTTTCGCGATTGTTAATGTTGTTGAATCGCATATTATATTGCAGAGTCAGCGGTCTGAAATTACAAACAAGTAAAATGTTGTTTCTTTGTTGATTATATAACAACAACTTGGAAAACAGACAAAACAGTAAAGGTAAAAGGCATTATTTGAGACAAGAGCATATTAATATAATACAGGCCCTTTTCAAAAAATTAGCATATTGTGATGAAGTTCATTCTTTTCTGTAATGTACTGATAAACATTAGACTTTCATATATTTTAGATTCATTACAACATAACTGAAGTAGTTCTAACCTTTTATTGTTTTAATATTGATGATTTTGGCATACAGCTCATGAAAACCCCAAATCTAAAAAAATTAGCATATTTCAATTAGCATACAATCAGCCTGTGGCACTGCTGAGGTGTTATGGAGGCCCAGGATGCTTCGATAGCGGCCTTAAGCTCATCCAGAGTGTTGGGTCTTGCGTCTCTCAACTTTCTCTTCACAATATCCCACAGATTCTCCATGGGGTTCAGGTCAGGAGAGTTGAGCACAGTAATACCATGGTCAGTAAACCATTTACCAGTGGTTTTGTCACTGTGAGCAGGTGCCAGGTCGAGCTGAAAAATGAAATCTTCATCTCCATAAAGCTTTTCAGCAGATGGAAGCATGAAGTGCTCCAAAATCTCCTGATAGCTAGCTGCATTGACCCTGCCCTTGATAAAACATAAAATTTTCTTTTATTGGTCGGATGAAATATGCTAATTTTTTGAGATAGGAATTTGGGGTTTTCATGAGCTGTATGCCAAAATCATCAATATTAAAACAATAAAAGGCTTGAACTACTTTCAAATGTGTGTAATGAATCTAAAATATATGAAAGTGTAATGTTCATTAGTACATTACAGAAAATAATGAACTTTATCACAATATGCTAATTTTTTGGAAAGGACTGTAAAAAACATTCAAGGGTGTTGTTCATAGGAATTTATTTTAAAAAGTATATTTCTCCCAATAAATTGATTCCCTTTTCTTTTTGAATTCATTTAAGTTTTACAAAAGTAAAAAGTGTGATTGTTTTTGTAACTTATTCCCTATCAAAAAATAGTTTTTTACTGACCTTCACAATAAAATGCTTCTACAAAACTCTATTTAAGTGTTATTATCTAAAGTATAACGTCACGACCGGCCCACATGCAGAACACCAACATCGTTGCTCGTTGTCACCTGAACCGGACCAGTTTCGGATTTCTGTGGAGTTTTTGAGAGCTTTATACAACGTGCAACACATGTAAGTAACTATTTACATTGCATAAAGTTAGGTTTTAGCCGAATGAGCATGCATTTATTGCACTAACATGTAAAAGCGTCGGCAGGTTGCAGATAGTAACGGTAAGTTTGTCAGTTTTGCAGGCGCCATGCGGGTTTACCGAAGGTCTTGAAATTAACATTAATCTTAACAACTATTGCTAACGTTAACGTAGTATAGGTATATATGAGATGCATTGCCAAATTATGTTTCTACTTAGTTTGGTTACTTAAAAAATCATCGTCATTTTGTTTATTTATGGAGTCTAATAATGTTAGCATCGGTATTATGTCTCAAATCATTTGTCTTAAATGTTCTGCCTCTTTCCGAATTAGCTAGCAAAACAGTAACATGGTCTCTCATCCTCGTTGTGTCAGTTAAAAGTTACGTTAGCTGCTAGGTTTGTTGTCACAGTTGTTCCCTGCATGATTGAAAAAGATGGGGACATTTTTTGGCACCTCTTTCTGCAATGCATCACACAAATTCTTAAACTTCATCTTTTTATATATTTGTTTGAAATATTTTACATTGTCTTAAACCATTTGTTCAATTAAAAAGATTAAATATGTATTTTGCATTGCAATAACTTGATCCTTATATTTTCCTAAACTCTTCTTTCATTTATGTTGCTTTTTTAGGAGACCATCAGATCTACTGGAAGGAGCAGTTCATGGAGTAGGTAAGCTCTTTAGAAGGTGGAATTGAGGTAAATGTTTCAAAGGTTTGTCCATTTAGAGGAATTAAGGTACCCAAAAGTCAGTTATTGAGAGTTGGAAAAAAGGGAAAAAAAAAAAATTGCATCCCTTTCTATTTTTAATGACAGATGGGATGGCCTTGTAAATTATACAGCGCTGTTGTACCAGGAAAGAATGATAATCTAAAACATTATAGACTGCATCATGGGACCTTTGGACACAGCCATGCCTTGCCTTGTACTCATATAGATTGTATAGTATACTACAGTATAGTATAGCACTGGTTCTCAGTCCTGGTCCTGGGGGCCCCCTGCTCTGCATATTTTGCATGTCTCTCTTATATAACAAACCTGATTGAGATCATCAGCTCATTAGGAGAGAGACCCATGAACTGAACTGACGAGGTGATGATCTCAGTCAGGTGTGTTAAATAAGGGAGACGTGCATAATGTGCAGAGCAGGGGTCCCCCAGGACCAGGATTGAGAACCACTGATGTATAGTAAAGAATACAGTGTGGTTCTGTATAGTACAGATTACAGAACCACACTGATAATGACATTGTATGTTTGTAGTTATATTGCCTGCAATATTCAGTTTTCCTTTATTCACTACCAACTATAGGATCCAAGTACCTCGTGAAGAAGAGACACGTGACTCTGAGATGCCTCATTCAATACATGGGAAACAGTGGGCAAGAATCATCTCTGACTACTATGTAAGTAATGTTTAAAAAGCATAGTTTGACTCTTTTGGGAAAAGCACTTATTCCTCAGATATCAATCTTATGTCTGTCTGAGTTATAGTACGGCGCTGGAGTTGGGGATTGGTTAGCTTGTCTTAGACAAATACTGTAATTGGTTGGCAATGGCTAGTCTGGCTCTGTCAAAAGTTCAAAAACACACCTACAAACACCCAAATGTATGTGTAGGAACCAGGGTCCCCTTTTTGTCTTTCAGTTGCTTGTGGACTTGATTTAAAAAAAAAAGTTTTTTTACTGCAGTTTGACAAAAGTAAAATCCTTGTTTTACATTAATGCAGGAGTCGTAATCATCTGATGATAAACTGTAAGAGTGGCATTTTCAGAACTTTTACTAAACCACACCTTTTGAAGATTGTTCTCTGTTGCAACTTATTGTTCTGTTTATTCTCATACAGGGACAAACGGAGAGCAGCGTCCATGAGGATTTGAACATGTGCAGATATATGTCTGTCGTGAACCAGTGGGCATCATCATTGAGGGAAACCCAGTGCTTACTGATCTTGGAAATTTGGCCAGGGCATGTTGCCTGCTTCCGGGAATGACATTTGCTCCGAACCTGCAGTTTCCACCACAACTCTGCAAAACATTTGAGGTTTTCCAAAGACTTTTTGTGGGATTTGACACACTGCGCCCAAAGCCTTCCTCCCGTTTACGTCATTTGTAACGATTATGTAATTTTTAATCTTAAAATGTCTACAACATTAACATTAAAATTGCTAACAGAAACTTGGTGCACCCAATTGTATGTACATGGCAGCTGTTAATAAACGTTGGAAACGAATACCTCTCTTTCCTTATTAAAGTTATGGCAATACTAACTAATTATTTCAAGTGGATTAAATAAATAATTTGTCTAAATTAAGAGTAATAGAGTAAATTAATTAATTAAAATCAAAAAGTTAAATTTTTTATTTTAAATGTTACTAATTTGGTCCCATTTTATATTAAGTGTCCCTAATACCTGTGAACTTACATGTGTAACTAGATGTGTACGTAGCATGTAACTACAGTGTATGTACACATTGGTATATTGTATCTACAGCTCTAATACTGGTATAATTACACACATGTAACAACTCACTGAATAGCATTTGTAAGTACAAATGTGTAACAGGACATTGGTAACAACACTTTTTTCACTTCTGGAAGTACACATGTAACAAGAAATATGTAACTACATTTTGTAACAACAATATGTACTCACAAAAGTTTTAAATATATGATCTATAGAGTTCTCCATGGTCACATACTTTGATATGTCAGCTCAATAAAACAGGCAATGTGCCAAAGATGGGGGTAGCTGTGAGTGAATAAATTAATATTTAGGCCATAAGAAAATAATAAATTGTATTTCTCACGCAGGTTGTCGAATTTATGCCTACAGAAGTAAGCCCTGTCTATAGGCTCTGCCCAGTACGGGCTATTATTTGTTATTCTGGTAAACATGTCTCAAAATAAATATCTATTTTTATTTTCCACAGAAGAAAGTCGTACTGTTTTGAAATGACTAAAAGATAAGTAAAGTGACAACAGAATTTTCTTTTTTTGGCTGTATTTTCACACAGTTTTTGTGTTCAATAATATAATAACACTCACCATAGTGTCTCCAGTTTACAGTGTGGATCCTCCAGTAGAGCAGACAACAGCTTCGCTCCTGAGTCTCCTGGTTTATTATCGCTCAGACTCAGTTCTCTCAGGTGTGAGGGGTTTGATCTCAGAGCTGAAATCAGAGCAGCACAACCTTCCTCTCCAATACTGCAGTTATACAGCCTGCAGAGAGTGAAGAACATGAATGATCTCTGAGATTGTGTTTAATCTTTAGGGTGAGAGTGTGTTTGTTTGTGTGTTTGTATGAGCACTACTTTTTCTATACACCAGGATTGGCACTATGGAGATTTCAACTTGACAGAACAAGCACAAGCTAAGAAACTAATTGAAATCCACTTTACCCACATGATTCCTGATACTGAACTAGTTCATCATTTTCGTTCATCAAACCATGTGTAGTACTATATAGACAATAATATTAAAATATGAATAGTAACATTATAGTATAACATATTACTCTGGTGTTTTTGAGATTGTGAGGTGGTTGAGAGGGCAGGGAAATTTGGAAAATAGACATCACTCTATTAAAGTAGCATTTATGAATGCTGTTTCCTCTTAAATAAGTACTCTTCAAACAGATTAAAATATTCAAGTCTTGGTGCCACTGAGTATTTGTAGATCTGTTATTCATGAAATTGATAAATATTTGTCAATTTGTATTTTTGTAATTATTTATCTATATTTTATTTTGGATTATGTAATATCATATTATATTTGGACTCGGTAGTTTACAATGGGGCTAAAGATGCACAGACACATTTAAAATTATTACAGACTTATGTAGCAAATGAGAATCATTAAAATTACAGGCTTATATTTTGAAACAAAGGTCTTGTTTATGTTTTCAGCTTTAACTGGAGCATTTAAAAAAGATGGTATTTGGTGTTAAAAAAATAAATAATCACCATATTTTAATGCAACATCATATTTAGTAATATGATATCACTGACAAGATATAAACAATCTTTTAATTAAGATAGTATAAAGCCATTTTAAGTTATGCGATCTTCAAGCAGTGTAAGAATCTATCTCAATCTTTTAATTTTTCTTTAGATGAAAAAAATCTTTAGATGAAAGTTTTTTTTTGTTTGTTTGTTTGTTTGTTTTTTAACCTCTTCAGCTCTGTATCCCCCTCATCAGAGTTATTGAACAGAATTAATAAATTGTGAAGTGAACTAGACATATACGCCATTTGAAAGCTTATAGCCTAAACTTTCTTGTCCATCCCATCACTTTCCCATTTATTTTACATAACATAACATAACATAACATAACATAAAAGGTCTGAATTTGCCCCATAAACAATGCCCCCTTCGTGAAGATGATGAAGTAATATTTATATTCATATTCATATCGCTCAAACTGACCAAACATAGATGAGTCATATTTCAAATGAAGCTTGCCTTAACACGTTTATGTTGACTGGTGATTACGTCTTCACGTATTGTGTCATATGTCTGAAAAGCTCCCAATCAGATCTGTCCAAAGAGACACAGATCAAACTCCTAGACCAATCCGATCTCGATTTAAGTCACCGCGATCTTGACCAGAGTTAGGACAGTAAAAAATACAAAATATGCCGCAGAGCTGAAGGAGTTAATAAATCCATTTTACAGTGTACTCAGTTAATAAAAGTGAATTGTTTGTTTAAAGCAGAATATGGTACAATCATTGCTGAAGGGGTTGTTTTAGACAATAATTAACTTAGATATAATGTAAAACATATTACTTTAGTTGAAATATTTATATCAATATTGTAGAACTATTGCCCCATACTGGTGAGTCTTTTACCTCGAGTGTGACATAAAAAGCTGTTCTTTCCACCTCATATATTTCTATATTTTCCCTTTGGAAGTTGCATTCAATATTCATTTGTCTGATAACTCTGAGGAGACACGTGTCTTTGGCCCGATTGTACTCTAATACTGGTGTGCAGTAATGAAAGAAGCACTTCTAGATTCTAGCAGTCACTGTAGCTGTGATATTAAAGACAAACACTAAAGGCTTCATCAAAATATTGCAATTAATAAGATGCCAATTGAATTATTTTTATTTACTATTTATTTATTTATTTATTTAAAAAGGGTTTGAACTGAGGGGAAAAGGGCAGCAAACAAAACCACTGCTACAGAAAACACATCTGAGTTTTTACTTTTTACTCCAAACCTTATAGTTACTGAGATGTGATGAGACTCACTGTAGTGTCTCCAGTTTACAGTGTGGATCCTCCAGTAGAGCAGAAATCAGAGCAGCACCTTTCTGTGTAATAGGACAGCCGGAAAGACTGCAGAGAATAAACAGAACAACTAAAGATGAGTTATTAGTGCTGGACTCATGTGTCTAATGTAATTGCTGATAAACACAGATGTAATACATATCATAGATATCAATTATTAAACCAGGCACTGAGAGAGACTCAGAGTCAAGTCCCATTTTAATAGACTTCAGACTCAAAATTAAATTAATTCAGATTTGACTCAACAAATAGGACCCAAATATTCCCATAAATATTTGTATTCAGCCCGTTTATTGTGCAGCAGTACATTTACATTTAGTCATTTAGCAGACGTTTTCATCCAAAGCGACTTACAAATGAGGAAAATGAAAGCAATCAGAATCGACAAAAGAGCAATGATATGCAAGTAATATTACAAATCTCACTAATTCCAAAAC
The DNA here is from genome assembly GCF_049309525.1 of Garra rufa. NCBI lineage: Eukaryota > Metazoa > Chordata > Actinopteri > Cypriniformes > Cyprinidae > Garra > Garra rufa. The sequence continues at coordinate 49,806,350 of NC_133367.1, read as the reverse complement.
GTCAGTTTAGAACTAGTAACGAAGGAAAGTTGAGTTGCTTCATTAAAAGCCTATGATTACTGTATTAAAACCTCACTGTATCATGTTTGAGTATTATGAGAGAGAGAGATGGACTGAGCAAGTGATTAACGGACCTGCATCTGATTCATTATTCATATTCACGATCATATGACATTAGTTTAAAAGTTTACTGAAGAAAATATTAACATCCATTCTTCTGTTAAAGGTGATTTTGCTGCTCAGTCCATTTATTCGCTGTGGCAAACTGTTGTTGAAGCTAAACATAACTTCCGCTTAAATTTTCAGTTTAAAAGTCCAAAAGTCACTTTTAACTGTTCACTCATAAAACAGTCTCTTGTCGCCATCTAAAGGCGGAACAATGTAACGTTAACTAAAATCACCATCACGAACACAGGCACGCTTCTTAATACTAAACAATTATCATTAAATACATTATTTAAAATATAGTTTTTTATTTATTGAGTAATAATATTTAATAAACAACAACAACAACAACAACAAAAACAGCTATCAAAAAGTTGCTAGAAAAGAGTAAAGGCAGCTTTCAGCTTATCTTCTTCTCTGGAACAAATAATAGATTAATGAGACCAAAGACTGCCCCTTAGATTTACTCACAACGAATTACATGTCATGTGTAACCCAGGGCTGCCAACTTTTGAGTTCAGCTTGGAGTGATTATTCCCACAGTGTCTTTAGGGGGGTCCGGGAGCATGCTCCCCCGTAAGAAAATGTTGTACATTTTACAGTTAAATTCATCTATCTGGTGCACTTTGAGAGTTCACAATTCAGAGCTCCAATACAGTTTCAGTGTGAAAACTAAACAAAGAAAAAAGCTGGTGAATTGACTTGATCTTGAGGTTTAAAGGGGACTTAATCCTCTTATTAGTTGTGATATAGTGTCTCAGTCTAAATTAGAATAAAAAATAATTTGAAAAAAGAATAATAATAATAATAATAATAATAATAATAATAATTTTATAGTATTATTCCAACGACAGTAATATTGGAAAACAATGAAACAATGAAAACAATTCTGTAAAGTAAATAAAAATGAGTATTTCACTAGTATGTTATTTTCTCTTATTCTACAGTAGGGGAATTACAATACTTTTGTTGTAATTTCTACACTTACAAGCAGGGCCTAAAACTTTTTGCCATATCTGCCATTTTATTCATGATACAAACAAAATCTTTTGGTGATTTGAGAGAATTTACCAGCCATAAATATTTTTTTTTTCTGGCAATGAAACTGTTTTTGCAGTTAAAAAAATAATAATAAATTGAAAATTAGAACTAAACACGGCATTTTAAATCATGATACAAAAAAGGTGCTACACACATGTTCACATGAGCAGTTTTTTTATTAAAATTTAGTCTGACTTCAGCATTGTGAAATTATTTGTTATTTTTTTTATATATTTATAAAAATGTCATACTGTGTTTTTATCATAAAATAACGTAAAATAACTGCTGCAGTGCTGCAAAACTATTTACTTTTCTTGTTGTGGTAAAAAGTTATGTGCAGTAAAAGAATTCCTAGATTTAGTCATTATAAATAATTGCAACTGCATTTAAAAAAAATGTATATTTTGACACGAAAATTCAAAAATTTTTCTGTAGTCTGCTGTTCTGAGAAATTATATTTTTCTCATATTCGAAAATTAATCCTTCATTCATGAGGGATTTATCACTCCTGAAATTCTGCTTCTTGTACCGGGTATACAGCTGTTAGCAGAACGAAAAACATAACTTTTATTCAAATACTAAACGGATTAAACGTAGCCTTGGAGTGCTCAATAGCCCTTCATTGATAATCACTAAAACGTGTCGCTTCAGTTAATCGCAAAAGTCCTTTTATTATCAATGAACCGCTTATTTACAGTGAGAGTCCACAAGTGCAATCTGGCATTTAGAGGTGAGCGAATTCAGAACACAATGGCCAATCACAGGCGTTCTAGATCAACATAAATGTCTGTGATTGGCTACATTGCTCAGCGCTACGAAAACACGTTGTCTTTTGGCGATGTCCAGAGCACAAACACAAATACGCACTGGAGCTTTTGCCAAATCTGTTTAGCCAATATCTTATTATTACAGTTTTAACTGAGGGTGCTTTTGACTGTGTGAGAAAATGGATGTGTGGCGTGAGAGCGTGTGAAAAGTGTCAATTGCGTGAGTCTCACACTGAATACGAGAGAGGTGGCAGCCCTGTGTAACCATAGACATAATATGAATTACATGTCATGTGTAACCACTACAGAGACATCGGTAAATTCCAGAAAATCTGGCCATGGTGAGAGCGCTCTCTAGCGGATTGATGAGTGCAGAACGCCCCCTGACGATATGGCTCTCACACGTCCGAAAACGATAAAGCACATTTTCAAATAGACGTTATCTTTATTAACAAACTGCATACCAAACAGTAACCATATTTTTCTGGAGAAAAAAAAAAAGTAAAATGTCACATGACTACATGCTTGCATCTATTGTCCCTTGAGTGGCATTGACTAAAAATCTTTCACTTTTTCCCCAGTTTCACCAAAAAACATTTTGTCTAATAACCAGAAGTGGAAAGTAACGAATTACATTTACTCGCGTTACTGTTATTGAGTAGGTTTTTTGTGTACTTCTACTTTTTAAAGTAACTTTAAAATTTTGTAATTTTTACTTAAGTACGTTTTCATTTAAATATTCTTATTAACTACATTTTAAATATCATCCGTTACTAAATAAAAATAAATAAATAAAAAATAATACAAAAAAAATTAATTTAAAAAAAATGTGTGTGGAGGGAAGGAAGGGATCGCGCACCGGAAACTACTGATTGCTTGGTGAGCGGGAGAACAAACGCAGCGCTAACTCAAGAAAGATGGAGACGGACAGGGGTCCGTTCTTCGTACCTCGCTAACTAAGTTAGCTGGATTTGATTGTTGACGATTTGGCATGATCTTGGATTGTTTGGTTCTTCGAAGCTCATCCTGGACTTGCTGTCATAGCAACAGCTCTGCAAGCTTAAACCTCCCCTGGAGCAGGTTTATTTCATGTAAACAGGATTTAGGCTGCGCTCCTGGCGGGTTATGATTGGTTGAAATGGCGAGGTCACATCTGATTGGTTAAAGAGCACGACTGACGCGGACTGACTCACGTGGGAAAAGAAAAGTATCTCGCAAGAAAGTGTATATATATGACAGGTTCCAAAAAATATTTGGCAGCACAACTGTTGATATTATCCAACATTGATCATTCTAATAATAAATCAGCATATTAGAATGATTCCTGAAGGATCGTGTGACACTTAAGACTGGAGTAACAGCTGATAAAAATTCAGCTTTTCATCACAGGAATAAATTCTATTTCAAAGTATGTTAAAATATATTAAAAAAACAAAAACATTATTTTATTTTGTAAAAACAATTTGCAATATTACTGTTTTTTCTGTATTTTTAATTAAATAAATGCAGTCTTGATGAGCATAAGAGACTTCTTTAAAGACTATTACAAGTCTTACTGACCCCAAATTTTTGAACGGTAGTGTATAAAAAAATCAATAAAATAACATATCAAGGAAAAAACATGTAACATGGGCAGCATTAACGTATTTAATTTGTTCACTACTTTTTGCCAGCCCTCTCTCCTTGCTTTTCCAGCCTTTGCAGTTTTCCCTTGCGTTTTAATTAAACTCTGAAACTCCTGAAATCCCTCAATCAAGAGTTCTTGCTCTGCTGCAGAAAAATACTGAGCGCGCTCCTTCGTCATGTTCGCCGACCAATCACAGAGTTGCCCATCAATGTTTCTACTATCGATACGTAGCCCCTTTTAAGCCACCCAGTGATCTCAAATAACTTCATCCAGCTATACTAATCATCAACAACAGGTGCGTTCGGAGAACCGGAATAGCCAGCTCATAGTTAGCGCGATGATTTGATCTTGGAAGTGTCATTTGATCCTGGATGTAGTAAGCGAGGTACGAAGAACGGACCCCAGTTTTGCAGAGTTACATCTCTCGGCTGCATGTATGAAGTAAACCGTCGCGCTAATGTCAAGGTAATAACAAACTTGCGCGTGCCTAATGTATAACACTCGTGTATATCAGAGTCGTACATTCTGCACGCATAAGTCCGCTATTGATTCACAAACTATGCGCGTTCTCTGGGCTTTGATCCCTATCGTATTTTTGCCTCAAAACTTTTGCCTAGTTGTCCAAATTATTGTCCTGTGAGTGTTTTATAATGAATGCTCACCCATAGAAGAGGAGTGAGGCTGTGTGTTTATGAGCATCAGGCGCGCACTGACAGTTCAATGATTGTGTCTGTGTCGAACCTTCACATCGATGCGTTTCAACAGATTTATAATGTATTTGCTGTAGTTTGAGTTCGTATGTTAATTTTTTAATGGAAACAGTAGATATTCAGTCAGTCAAGTTCAAAGGGATAGGTTTAGTGGTCTTTTGGCATCTCCCTGTCCTGTTTGGTAAGGCAGGTTCACTTATTTAAGAAAAAGTACTCTGAAGTTGTAAATACTGTCTTCAGTAAGGAATTCAGGTGCTTTAAATCTGTATATATAATTTTAAAAAGTTAGAATTTAGCAGAGGTTTTCTTTAAAGGTTATAAGGTATATTTAAAGTTTTAATTTAAAGTTTGTTTGAATTTTAAGTTTTTTTTTTAATATAACATGCAGTAGAAGAATAGTAAGGCAAAACAAATTTTTTGGTTAATAAAAAAGACTTAAAAATAAATACTTTTCTCTTTACTGCGGAAGTAAATAAATAAATAAATAAATAAGACAATAATAAATAAGAGGACATGTCTGGCATAGGGGGGCCTTGCAAAATTAAACGGAGAAGGAGGCAGTAAAAAAAGGTTGGGAGCCCCTGCTCTACTGAATTCACAGTTTATGCAACATTCAGTGGTTGTGATGTTTAAAGTTTTATGGGATTATTTGCCAAAAAATTTCCCTAAATGTTTTATATGGTTATTTTTTTATTGTATCTTATTAATTTGTTTTTATTGCACTTTAATTTGTAAAGTTGTTTCCTCAAATAAAAACAACCAGGTTGAGAATTATATCCCCTTGTTTTTTTGTTTTGTTTGAATCCCCCACCCAGCAAAAAATAAATAAATAATAAAAATAATTTTTGGCCAGTACTTTTACTTGTACTTAAGTAAAATTTCATTGAAGTAACAATACTTTTACTTGAGTAGCATATTTTATTACTCTTTCCACCTCTGCTTATAATTTTTTTTTTTTTCAAGAAATCTGAATGTAACTTTTAAGTGATTGGTAATGATCCCAATTCCAATATTTATAATATCAGAGAGTCACAACCCTGTTCCTAAAGGCATATTGACTTTATTATATTATTTTATTTATGTATTATTTATTTATTTATTTATATTTATTTATTCTTGACTTTTTTTTTGCACAGATTAGACAAATCTCTCTAATCAAACACTTGATTCAACTCATCAGGTCATTAGTAGAGCGCTTTATGATGATAGCTGAGTGTCAAATAAGAAAGACCTTAAAATATACAGTAACCCAGAGAAACACAAACCTATACCGTATAAAACAATGTCAATAAAACAAAGACACTGTAAAATACTCACTCAGCCTTTCTAGATGCTTTGATCACTGGCAGCAGCCTCAGGAGACATTCTTCTGATAGACTATATTTACTCAGTATAAACTCATCCAGCTCTTCTTCTGAGTTCAACAACACAAACACCAGAGCCGACCACTGAGCAGCAGACAGAGACACTCCAGAGAGACGACATAATCTTTCTCCACTCAGGTATGTCTGGACTTCCTGCTCTAGTGAGCGATCATTCAGTTCATTCAGACAGTGGAACAGATTGATGGATTTCTCTGGAGAGGGATTCTCTCTGATCTTCTGTTTAATGTATTCAGCTGTTTCCTGATTGATATCAGAGCTGCTTACTGTCTTTCTCAGGAGGCCTTGTAAGAGAGTCTGATTAGACTCTAGTGAGAGACCTAGAAGGAACCGGAGGAAAAGGTCCCAGTGTCCAATCTCACTCTGTAAGGCCTTGTCCACTTCTCTCTTCAGTAAACTGGTCATTGGTGACCTGAACTCATTCCTCAGTCCTGTGTTTTGTTCAGAAAAGGACAGCAGCTTGAATAAAGCAGCAAGAAACTCCTGAATACTCAGATGAACAAAGCTGTACACCTTCCCCAGCTGCAGTCCAAACTCCTCTCTGAAGATCTGGGTACAAACTCCTGAGTACACTGACACTTCTCTGACATCAATGCCGCTCTCTTTCAGGTCCTCCTCATAGAAGATCAGGTTCCCTTTTTCCAGCTGTTCAAAAGCCAGTTTTCCTAGAGACAGAATAGTCTTTCTAGCCTGATCAGGATTGATTTCATATTTCCCATCATACTTCTGTGTCTTCAGTTTGGTCTGAAAGATCAGGAAGTGTGTGAACATTTGTGTGAGAGTCTTGGGAATCTCTGCTCTCTCTGCTTTACCCATCATCCTCTCTAGAACAGCGGCTGAAATCCAGCAGAAGACTGGTATGTGACACATGATGAACAGACTTCTTGATGATCGGATGTGTGTGACGACTCTATCAGCCAGACTCTGATCATTTATTCTCTTCCTGAAATATTCCTCCTTCTGAGGGTCGTTGAATCCTCGTACCTCTGTGACCTGGTGGACACACTCAGGAGGGATCTGATTGGCTGCTGCTGGTCGAGAGGTGATCCAGAGGAGAGCAGAAGGAAGTAGATTCCCCTTGATGAGGTTGGTCAGCAGCACATCCACTGAGGCTGATTCTGTTACATCAGACAAGCTCCGATTGTTTTGGAAATCTAGACGTAGTCGACACTCATCCAGACCATCAAATATGAACATGACTTTGTAGTCTTCATAATCTGACGACTTAAATTCTTTGGTTTCTGTGTGAAGGTGGTTTAGAAGATCCACAAGACTGAGATTTTTCTGTATCAGATTCAGCTCCCTGAAAGGAAGTGGAAATATGAAATGAACATCCTGATTGGCTTTTCCTTCAGCCCAGTCCAGAATGAACTTCTGCACAGAGACTGTTTTTCCAATTCCAGCGACTCCTTTAGTCAGCACAGTCCTGATGGGTTTGTCTTGTCCAGGTGAGGGTTTAAAGATGTCATTGCAGTTGATTGGTGTTTCCTGTGTCTCTGGTCTCCTGGACACTGTCTCAATCTGTCTCACCTCATGTTCATTATTGACCTCTCCACTGCCTCCCTCTGTGATGTAGAGCTCTGTGTAGATCTCATTCAGACGTGTTGAGTCTCCATGATTGGACATTCCTTCACTGATTCTCTGATATTTGTCCTGGAGTCTGGATTTGAGTTTTTGTTGATACACAGGCATCAGTTCTGAGCAAAGGAAATAACTGTTGTTATCGGCAGAGCAATGTTTTAGAAATGTATTTTTAGGTTTGATATGTTAGATGTGTCGTGACATTCAGGAACATTAGCGACTGAAGACAGAAGGTTGATCATAAAAACACAGGCTATAATCTGCTGATCCAGAGCTCTTACTGGTCTGTAGTGTGTTAGCGAGGTCTGTCTGCTTCATCTTCCTCAGGATGAGCAGTGTGATCTTCAGAAGCCCCTCTCTGACTCTGTTATGACCCTCATCATCAGAATGGTCTCTTTCAGAGCATTCTGGGTAATCTGGACTCAGTAGTCTCTTAAAACTCTTTAACTCAGAGACGATTCTGTGCTCAATCTCCTGAAATCATAGTAAATATTCAAACAATAAACATCCATTCAGTCTCAGAGAAGGTAAAACAAAGGATCAATACACAAGAGTTAGAGCATGAATACTTATAAACATCACTGAATTATTCACACCTGCTAATAACTTCCACTGTATGCTCAAACATCAGCGTCTACAGATACTGAGGTTAAAAGAGGGAGTTTGACTGGATTGTCTGTTTGCTAGATTGATGTTCATCTTTGTGCAGCAGTCAGGTTACATATGGATTCATCTTCTCTACTTTAGTAACCTAATATCTTACATGTTAGAAAGTAAATATGACTATTAAAGAGAAAATTTCACAGATTTCTCAGTTTCTTAATACTTTTTTTGGGTAGGGAATAAATGTGACTATTCCAGAGACGATTTTACAGATAATTTTTTAATAATTTTATCCAGAGGATTATTGTTTTGGGATGGACACACACAAAACCAACCTTGAAAATGGAGTCTAAGTTCTTCTTTGCTGTTTGTGATTCTGGTCCTTTATGTTTTTGACTGTAGTTAAACAAATATTGAACATTTTTGTAAATATACTAATGTATTTAATGCACATCAGTAAATGAATGAATATCATATATTTCTTATACTGTAAACTAAACAACACCTCAGATCAGCAGATGATTCTCCCAAACTGAATCCAATTGGATGATCCATTGACGCGTCACTCTTCATGGACACAGAGCTGGGTTCAGGAGATTGATTCTGCCACAGACTGAAATATAACAGCAATACAAACTGTTTCTGAAAATCTCACACTGCTCTGACAGAAACATTTACTGTTTCAAACTCCCATTAATGTTGATATTTCACTTGAGTAGTCTGTTGTGACTTGAGAGTTAAAAGATTAAAGTATTATTTTCATATAAATAAAATGAATCTGCCCCATGTGCTTTTTTCATTCATGCATTATAGAAATGTTTGAAAGATCCATCAGTTGTTTTTTCCTCACAGACACATCGATGTGTTCAAGTAAATCTGACTCACCTCCTGAATCTGACTGAACATGAAAATGCTGTTGTAGTATACATTTATTGTTTCTAAGCATTAAAAATGCGAAACATTTCAAACATTTTCTCACCTCTTGACAGTCTTTTTCTTTCTTTCATGTTCATCAGAGAGATTAATTCTGGAGGCCATGGTTTCATCTAAAAGCAGATCCAGATGTTGATCCACAGAGTGAGTTATGAATCATCTCAGCAATTAATTTCCTCAAATCCAGCTCTGTCTCAACAGTCAGTTCACAGTAATGACCTGCACTCATGAAAAACTATTTCCTCCTGACATTATTTACACAGAATCCAATTTATTCATAAACAGCACAACAAAATAAGACAAGCACTGTGTTAAAATGAAAGTAAAGGTTTGATCTGATGATTTACAGACTCTGTGTTTCTCTTCTAATTTTAACACCGGGGTAAAGTTGGTTTTATATTTGCACATTCAGACTTTTTCACACATTTCCGAGTTCAATAACTTTCTGATTATATGTGCAATAAAGTAAATTTTTGCAAATTCTGATCAGCAACATGATAGTCAACCTATTTCATTTGTTTTTACAATCGATCAAAAGGGATAAGTGTTGTTTTAATGCCATATTTACTTGCGATTGTCCACTGAATGTCGAATGTAGTGTGGTAAACAAGATAGGGACCATCTAAAAAAAGTTCTAATTGTTTTTCATTGTGTGCAAACAGACAACTACATTTTAGCAAACTACAGATGTACCAGCAAATATTACTCACATTATGTCTTCTAATGCTATAGATTGTCTTTAGCAACAATAAATATTTGCCGTTTTATTAACAATTAATAATCTAGTACAAGTGGAAAAATCTCTTGTAATCTCCTGAACATAGTTAATTGCTTAAGTTTACAACTGCTTTTATTCAATTATTTGCCTTCAAATGAACAAGAACGGTGTTGTTTTTAACAATGACATATGATTTATTTCAATAGGTTTTTAAAGCACAGGTTTACTGCTCCAAAGCAAGTTGGAACATCTTGTCTGGACCCTACAAAACATACTTCAGCCCATGTCTTCTTGTTTAATTCACTCTGTTTTACTTCTGTTTTTCCGGTTTTAAGTGTGATAAATACTTCATAGTGTTAACTGTTTACTCCAGATGTTGAAACATTTTGCTTAAAACAATACTAAATATCTTGTCATTTTGCAATCTATCTAGCAAAATGCATCTTAATTGAAGAACTTTTAGATATTTTGACCAGAAACAAGACAAAAATACACTTGTCCCAGTCTTTAAATTGGGCAGTTCCCTTAGGTCTTGTATTTATACTCTCCAAAATATACAGACTTTCTTTGACAAGTATTTGTGTTTTGTGGGGTTGTGAAGGCAGGACACATAATGCACAAATATAGTAGAACACATTTAAAAAATGATTTTACTTGTTTCCCCAGTTCACAATAAGCTAAATCAACACAGATCTTTAGTTTTTACTCAGCTGTCATTGTTGTCAACCTTGAGTTTCCATAAACATTCCCTGTTACCCCACAAAAACTGGACATTAATCAATAATGGAAATGCTTAAGCAAGTGAAATAAGAAGAAATATAAAATATAGAAGCATAAGAACAATAAGTAAATTAATAAAAGTTAAAATGCTTAAAATTATAAAAAATAATCAAATAATTAAACATTTAAATGGATAATGACTAATGATTGATTATATGTATAAATTAATAAATTACTGCACAGTTTGCATTTGAGGATCCTCAGATCCTTTAGTATCATACTATGTTTCCACATCTGCCACTTAGCTGTAGTAGATCAGTTTGAGAAAAAAGTTTGGCAAAGGCAGCTGTGAACTTGGGTTATTCGTGTCAAAAGGTACAGACTTATTGATCTACCCCACTGGAACTGATGCTTTATGTGGGACTTGATTGAGCAGAGTTAGTGTACACTGTAACCGATTTTTGTAATTTGAACAGTATTTTACTGTAATATCTACAGTAAAATACTGTAAAATGTATATACAGTATTTTACTGTAAACTGCAAAGGATTATGGGAAAATATATGATCACTACTGTAATTCTCCACTACTGTAAATCCGTTTACAGTAGTGAACTTGCCCGCGAAAAATTGACCAATGGCAAGGGAGATTTTTTTTTCTCCTGTTGAGAGGAAGTGGCGGTAAAAAGGACAAAAGAGAAATGTTGCATCAATAACTCGACAAAAAGGTTAGTATATTATTTCTGTTTTATGAAAAACTGAACAATTTTAATTTGTTTTCACTTGTTAACAGCAAACTAACAATATTCATCGTGTTTTTCATGTCGGTAGCCTTTTTTTTTCTGACTGACGGCCGGGGCGCCGCCATAACGGTGAAAACATGGACTGGTGAGTAAATTAAGGTGACCTATATTAGTCGAAATAAACTTTATTTAAACTGAGAAACACGTTTGTATATTCGGCTGCCCTTTAATGCAAGTTAGTTCGTCTGACGAGCCCTTACTCAAGCTTAACAGCAAACTGAGGTGAAATACTGAGGTAAAGTGCGTTAAGCAACACCACTGTTTCTGTGGAGATTTTAAACTGTATTTTCAAGCCCTTCTTTTGCTTGTCATTTTCAAGTTTCTGGTCTGGATGTCGTCTGTAACGTCGGAGCGCGGAGGTGTATTTTGGATCTTCTTCTGTGAATGACTGCCATAGTATCGACGATAACATGAACTGGTAAGCTAATAATGTCAGTAAGCCGAAGTTGACAAACTTAACGTTAGTCACAGAGCAGCATAATATCTTTTAAACGCTGCCTCTTTATAGCTGGCAAGGTAATTCTCTTCAAATGATGTTTAAGTAAGAAATGTGTGTATGAATGTCGTATGTAACTTTATAGACGGTCCCTTCAGTGACAGACGTGACATAAACAGCGCGCTAACATGAAACACTGAGGTAAAACTGAACACCGCGGTTAACTGCATCTTTTGTGTTTTATTTTCAAGTTTGTGGTCTTGTGGTCATGTCGTCTGCATCGGAGGTGTATTAGAGTCTTTTCTGGTGATTGCCGTCGTCGCGGTGCAAACAACAGGTGAGCTTCCCCTTTCATCAATTTAACTAAGTTAATGTTAACGTTACTAAATTAGCCACAGGCTGCTGTTCTCCACTGACTTGCAGAACAGGTTAACCTTTTAAAGAGAGTAACGGGCTAGCAATATATTAATATAACAAGTTTTGCTAATAAATATTATAAATGTTTATTTTATTAAAAATGTAAATTGTATTACTGTACAGTAGTTGTCTTTTCTGATCATAAACTATAGTAACACTAAAAGGGTGTTGTGACACTGTCTGTTACAGGAGATTTCTCCAAGCACTAACTGGATGCTGACCATCAAGGGCAGAATCATCATACAGCCAGCTGTCCATTTTACAGACATGCAGAATCAGGTAACCCAAAACATTTTTGTTTTACATTGCATTTACATTCATGCATTTTTCAGATGCTTTTATCCTAAGCAAGTTATATTGTATTTAAAGTACACATTTGAAAGGTATTTATTTCCGGGGAATGTTTTTTATTACCATGTCTTGTCACATCAAGATTGAGTTTGCATGCACATTAAAATTATTTCTATTAAACCAGCATTTAAACAGCAAAATGCAGCTGCTTCAGGTATCTTTAACTTACTGTAACCTTTAAATTCATAATAGCAATCTTACCGTCTGTCAATTTAGATTATTGTTACTGTAAAGCAACAATTAGAGATTTTTAATCATAGTAGGCTTATTATATGCACAGACTTTCTAGGAAACACACGTTTAGAATGTTTATATGAACAGATTGGTTAGCATTTAGCATGGTCTGTGGCAGACTTTTGAGTGTCAGGGCAACAAAATTCAATAAACAAGAATGTAATATTAAGTGATTTAAATCATGAAGAAAGTATTGTCTTTTTGCTCCATTTAGTAAAAACGGTTCTTAACAAAGCCATGTTGTGCATCTCTGCACACAGCAGTGTTTCATTACTGAATGAATTTACCTTTTTTAAACACCTAGAATCAGTGACTTACTGACCCATTCATAAAATTCTTTATAAAAAATTTCAAGAAAAAGTTTCTTCAGTTTTTTTTCTTACTACTGCGTTCGTATGTAGTATATCATTTTTTTTTTAAATGCATACAGCACCAAGTTTGACAGTTGAGGCAAATTCTTTAAACACTGTTTTTCTTGTGCTTGCAGGTTTGTTCAGACAGTCAACCTTTGTGGCAGCAAATGCATTGACAGTCACAGATCAGATGGACTTCTGGAAAGAGGGTGCAAACAACAAGCATCAGCCTGAATCCCATTCTGCTGTTTCTCATCAGAGAGCTTGTCAACTTTGACTCAAAACTACTAAAATTTAACACAACACAAACACATTTTTACTGTATGATTTTATTTTATTTACACTACCAGACAAAGCTTTTGAACAGTAAGATTTTAAATGTTTTTAAAGAAGGTCTCTTCTGCTCACTAAGCCTGCATTCATTTGATCCAAAGTACAGCAAACACAGTACACTTTTGAACCATTTTTATTATTTAAAATAACTGTTTTCTTTTTGAATATATTTTAAAATGTAATTTATTGCTGTGATCAAACCTTAATTTTTAGCATCATTACTGCAGTCACATGATCCTTCAGAAATCATTCTAATAATTTGATTTTCTGCTCAAAAACTATTATTATGATGTTGCTGAAATTATTATAATGCTAAAATACATTTTTTTTCAGGTTTCTTTGAATAGAAAGTTCAGATAAACAGCATTTATCTGAAACAGAAATAGTTTGTAACATTATGAATGTCTTTATTATCACTTTTGATCAATTTAAATCATCCTTGCTAAATAATATCTTTCTATTCATCAAAGAATCCTGAAAAATCTAAAAATTAAATGTTTATCAGCATACTAGAATGATTTCTGAAGGATCATGTGATACTGAAGACGAGTAATGATGCTGAAAATTCAGCTTTGATCAAAGGAATAAATTAAATTTGGATCAAATTAATGCAGGCTTGGTAAGCAGAAGAGAATTCTTTAAAAAAATCTTAGTGTTCAAAAACTTATGACTGGTAGTGTACTTACTTATTTTTGCTTTTCAGTATGTGTATGTTTGCCATGATACAAAGTCTCTGTACTTTTAAAAAGAAAATGTTCAACAATTAAAAAGAATATTATCAGAACTAATGCTTATGAGTTATTGTGATTTTTATGGGGTTGGGGTGGTAAAAATCTTGAATTACAGTGCTGTAGGTTAATTGGATTGTTTTTACAGGTAAAAAATGTTTAAAATAAATGAAAATAAACTCTATAGTACTGATACTGTAATTGAAAATACAGTAAAAATACTGTAATTGAAGATACAGTAAAAACACTGTAAATTAAATTACAGTAAAAATAATGTAAATGAAATTACAGTAAAAATACTGTAAATGAAATTACAGTAAAAATACTGTAAATGAAATTACAGTAAAGACCTTTTAGTACTGTAAATGCACTTACAGTATTAATACTGTAAACATTTTTACAGTAACTTACTGGCATCCAGCTGCCAGTAAGTTACTGTAAAATTTACAGCAAACTTTTTACAGTGTAAATAATAACCTCTGCCAACAAGACTATCGACTTGCACTTAAATAGACACTGCATTTTGTTAGATGCAAAACAAAACCCTCTATTAAAGAACTTTGCAATACATTTATTTTTATTAGTGTTTGTGTATCTACAGCTGAATAGGTTTCACAAACAATTAAGATAAATTCTATAGATTTGATGTAAGTACTTTTAATTAACATTTTACAGTAAAAAAATGCTGTATGAATGCGGTAGTATCGAAGATCGCCTAAAAAAAACACCTGCCACTGGTGTTTTTACTGTTGTGCATATCAATAAATATATCATTGTAACATACAAGATCAAGATGATAAAACACTCCTGTCCTGACACACCACTACAGTTAGAATTAATACTTGACAAATGCTAATTAGAAATTTACAAAATACATTTGCATTTATGATCGCTTATACGTTTAAAGTATTTGTTTCAACTATTTAAAATTTAACTTTTTGCCCAAATAAACTTCCTCTATGATATCTCGTTCTCTGATGACTTTAGTATCATGGAGAGTGAATAATTAGCAGTCATAATAAATTATTATTATTATTATTATTATGCAAACATTAAACAGATACATAAAGGTCATAGCAGACAAAAAAAAGAAGTTTAATTAAGAACAATTTTAATTAAGAAATGTGAAAAAGAAGGCAGCGATTTAGAATTTTTTTTGCTTATGAATAAAAAATTCCCAAACAACAAAAAAAAGAAACATTAACATCCTTAGATAAGGTTCCTTAGATAAGCGATGACGCCATGACACTCCATAGAGATAAGCGTGTTTACCCGCTTCTTTAAAACGCTGTTTTAAAAAAGTTCTACAGAAAAATGCGTTTGTGCTCATAATGGTCCGTAATAATATTTGACCGAAATTAGCCTTTTTTGTTGCAGATTAAAAGAGTTATTGAAGGCGGAAGTCCGAATGTGCGAATATAAAACCAACTTTACCCCGGTTCAACACCTTTCAAAATATCTAAAACATCTATATCTGATTATTGTTGTACTTCACTTTAAACCAGTCAGGATTGATTTTGTCTATCAAAGATGATTGTGAAATTGTGGTACTCACCGTGTTTTTCTCTCTTAATGTAAGTTACTTCCTCATACGACAAAACAGATCCTGCTGTAATAGTTTCACTTTCATGTGTCACCTGACAAGGAGGAGTTTGAGTCTCCTAATGTATCATTTTTTTCTTCCTCATCACCAAAGAGTATCACTTGCTCCCCCTACAGGATACGACAAATGTATGTGCCAAATAAATAAGAATATCGAGGCAAAGTCCATTTATTTCAATAATTTGTTTTAAAAAGTGAAACTTGTATGTTATATTAGTTCACTATACACAAAGTGAAATAATTCAAGCCTTTATTTGTTTCAATTTTAATGATTATGGATTAAAGATTAAAAAAAAAACTGTATTTCATAAAATTTGAATATTACGACAAAGTTCAAGATTGTAGGCTCCCTGTGTCCCAATCTAGTCAGCTAATTAACGCAAAACACCTGCAAAGGTTTCCTCAGCCTTTAAATTGTCTCAGTCTGGCTTAGTAGGCTTCAGAGTCATGGGGAAGACGGCTGACTTGACGGTTGTGCAGAATACCATCATTGACACCCTCCATCAGGAGGAAAAGTCTCAAAAGGCATGCAAAAGAAGCAGTATCGAAGTATATTAACAGAGTGTTAAGAGGAAGGGAAAAAGGTGCACAAGTAACAGGGATGACCGTAGCCTTGAGAGGATTGTCAAGCAAGGGCGGTTCAGAAATCTGGGGGCGCTTCATGAGGATTGGACTGAGGCTGGTGTCAGTGCATCAAGAACCACCATACAGACGTCTGCATGACATGAGCTACAGCTGGAGCATTCATGCGTCAAGACACTTCTGAACCAAAAACAACATCTGTGCTGGGCTAAGGAGAAAAAGTACTGCATGGTCTGTTGCCCAGTGGTCCCAAGTCCTGTTTTCAGAGGAAAGCAAGAGTCTGGAGGAAGACCGGAGAGGAACAAAAGTCAAGCTGCTTAAAGTCCAGTGTGCAGTTTCCACAGTCAGTGATGGTTTGGGAGCATATCATCTGCTGCTGTGGGTCCATTGTCTTTTATCAAGTCCACAGTCAACACAGCTGTCTATGAGGACATTTTAGAGCACTTCATGCTTCCTGCTGCCAACAAACTTTTTGGAGATAATGATTTTATTTTCAAGGAGGATTTGGCACCTGCCCACAAAGCCCAAACTACCAGTAGCTGGTTTAATAGCCATGGAATAACTGCACTTGATTGGCCGGCAAACTCCCCTGACTTAAACTCCATTGAAAATCTATGGGGTATTGTCAAAGGAAGATGAGGGAACAGAGACCGCGAAATGCAGACGAGCTGAAGGCCAATATCAAAGTAACCTGGGCTCCATAACTCCTCAACTGTGTCAAAGGCTGATCGCCTCCATGCCACGCCGCCTTGATGCTGGAAGTAGTACTGAGGACATAATACAGTACATGAACACATTTCAGAAGGCCAACATGTGTTTAAGATCCTTTTTTTAATTGCTCATTGAAATATTCTAATTTTGTGAAATACTGGATTTGGATTTTTTTTTGTCTTTAATCCATAATCATCAAAATTGAAACAAAGGCTTAAAATATATCACTTTGTGTGTAGTGAACTAATATAACATACACGTTTCACTATTTGAAACTTAGTTTCCCTCGATATTCAAATTTTTTGGCACATACCTGTATTTGAACAGCGCCCAGAATAACAAACATGCTTTAGAAACGTTTAGTTTAGAAAAAACTATAGTGTTAAAAAGTGAAGGGTCAAAAGCCCAACTAAAGCAAACGATTATCACAATTTTCCATAAAACTTTAACATCGAAACCTCTGTTAATTCTCAACAGTAAGATTTGTATGAAATATAATATTATATATGCTAATTAATGCTAATTAATAGTTAATAATGCCTGCAATATCTGTGCATGTGTGTCAGTCCTGGAGATGGCAGCAAACATTCAAAGTTTTACCTGCAAGCCATGGTTTAACTTAACAGAAATGTTAAAAACCAAAAAGTCCTGCGATGCAATACGTTTCAACCTACATTTTGATTTGTAAGGGGGCTGTTTAAATAAATCACTTATGCAGGCTATTATTAATACAAATAAATAAATAAATAAATAAATAAATAAATGACTAAAATAAAGCAATTAACACTAATGTATTTCTATTGGGGTTTACATGAACACATTTTATGATTAATTTATTCTGGGCAAAAACATTTTGATGAATTGTCCAGTAGATGTCTGCAGTGATCCACACTTGCTGCTCATACAGACTATGGTTCACACGCAGGGGTTTATAGTCAGATTATTACAAATATTTTATGCAGCAGACACATAAGAGCTGTAAATGTGAAAGAAGTTTATATGCTTTCTAAAAATCTAAACAATTAGGACAGTAATATTTATGTTTTCAATAAATATAATAAATTATATACTTGATTTATCAATATTTAAAAATATAAAGGCTGAAATGTCATTGTACAGTGTTTTTGTCAAAATCAGAATTATAAATCATGTAATTATAATGGCTTAATATGTTACTGTACATTATCCAACCCACTCATACTGTGTTCATTTTACTTGTGCTGATTTTAAAAAGGGTCATGAATTGCCTTAAATTGATATTTAAAAAATTCTGCAGATACACTGTAAATAGTGAAAAAAATGCCTTGATATTTGTGAATTGAAAATATTTTTGATTGACATTTAGGCTCCTATCTGATTTAGTTTAAAAAATGGTCTTTTTCATTTGGGCTAGTTAAATTTTATTATTCTATATGTTATATATGTTATTCTATGTGAATTATATTTCTTTTTGACTACCTTTTAGTACTTTTAGGCTGAAATGTGAAATATATTTGTGAAAAGCCTTCAAGTTTTAGAAAGTTTTCAAGCTTTGGAATTTTAGTTTAGTATCATATTTGCCCTTCTTCACTCATACAGTATTACTTTTATTTGTTCAGATCTTAAAAAGCCTTTAAACTTAATTTTTTAAATACTGTAGATACTCTGTAAATTATGTTAATTAAATATTTTAAATTATTTCATTTGTATACTGTACGTTGGCTATTTATATTAGGCAATGTTATATGCAATTCAGACAGTGGTTTTTTAATAGCACAATAACATCTGTTTTGAAATGGAGAACTCATGTATGTGAATATGTAATTTACCACAGTGCTGGAAAATCTTGAAAATGCACTTTGAAAGTGCTTGAAAAGTGCTTGAATTTTACTTTGGAAAAGGTGTAGGAACCCTGCACTCAAGAACCTGGATTTTCCACTTTTAACTACAATGTAAAGAAAAAACTACAATGTGCTTTTTTCGGGGGTAAAGATATATTTGTCTCAATGTGTCCTGATCTCATGGCGCCCTCTTGAGGCTGAAATAGGACTTAAACTATAACAACACATCCTCATTTACTCATTTTAGAATTAAATTTAATACTTTTTTTCTATCATCTTCAGGCTTCAATTATAGGCCTAATGTACTGTATAAAGAAACAATAGGTTAAACCCACTTAGATAAAAAAGTAAGTAATGTCATGATTTCCATGTCTACTACATTATTAGTTTTTCTCAATCGATTTGACACATTTCTCCAAACTCAGGTCACTGTCCTCAAAACAATTTACACAGTGATCTGAACACTATATTTGTCCTAAACAGATTGTTTTCATTCATTTAATACAAATTACAAAGCATATTTTCATCAAAACAGTGCACAAAACTGTTTTCATAATAGTTAATATAACTAACCAATACTTTAAAATATCTGAATAAAGCAGTTGTAGCTAATTTTATTGGTTTTACCCAAATCACAAACATTTATGCACCATTTGTCCAAACACAACAAACAAAACTCTGTCATTTGTCAAACTGTGGTATGTTTCGGATTGGCCCTAAACTACTCGGTTTATTAAACACACACAACACAGGGAATGCAGGTTTCCTAACCATTTACACATTTATCACAGTGGCTTTACAATAATAATAAAAGAGCAAGTATACAACGAGTAAGCAAAAATATATATATATAATAAATTCTAAAAATAACAAAAAAAAGTTTGTCAAGACCAACTTTAAGTAGGCTTGAGAAAGCCAGACCAGAAAGTTTTAAAGTTTTAATGTTTTAATTAAGTTTGACGGTTTTCAGTCTGAAATAGTTTGAATTTTATAGTAGTTTTAAAAGCTTAAAGATAGATAGATGATTAGCATGTTACTACACTAAAAAAAAGATTTTTCAGTTTTATTCACATATTCTGAATGCCTTCATCAGAATTCAAATTAGCCATTTTAATCTAGATTAATCTAGATTAATTCCAAGATATATATAACCAAATTTGAGTTACAAATTCAAATTAAAAGAATACTACAATAAAAATTAATAATAAAAATAAATAAATAATAAATAAAACACATTTACATGACTTTGCAAAGGGGTTATTATTAAAATATTATAATTCACTAAACTCAGTAAAAAAAAAAAAAAAGCTAGTTTAATAGCCTTATTACTAATAAGGGTACACAAAGATGAATTTTGAGATCATTTATGAACTAAATATGCTGGCCTGAATGTGTCATTTTTCTACTTATTATAAATATTACTAATTGTTATTTTAAAGGTTATATAGATAAAAAATATTCAAAAAATAATAAATTCAGAGTTTTTTTTTTTTTTTTACTTGTGTAGGTATTGTTAACTGTAAATCTGTCATTTAGCAGAAAGGAAAGGAAAATAGCGAAACTATAACCTAAACTTGCCGTGGTGATGACGTCAATAACCCGCGCCATGTAGGCACTTTTCACAAAACCTTTTGGCACGCCCCTATTTTTCGGCGAGACCAATGAGAAACCTTTAGGCACACCCTCACCTTTCGGCACGCCCGTTGCTCCAGGCTGCAGTTATCCCTACTTGGATCTGACAGAGCTTCTGCTATGTTTTAAATAAACACCAGATGGCGCTGTTCTCGAATATCGAATCTTTCAATCCAGTGTTGCCAACTTGGCGACTTAGTCGCTATATTAAGCGACTTTTCAGACCCCCTTAGCGGCTTTTTTTTTTTTTCAAAAAAGCGCCTAGCGACAAATCTAGCGACTTCTTGGAAAAACCTTTTGGGAACGTGACGTCAGCAACACAATGCATGTTGGGAATTTAGGTAACGGAGCTGCGGTGAACACTGTGTTTGATTGTGATCGTGAAGTTTTAGTCTACTTTATTCTGCATAAATAATCATTTTTGGCGAACTATTGTTATGTTGTTAATTGCCACAGTCTCACCGATTACCAGCATGTACGCCGACTGTCAAATGTTTGATTTTCCAGCTTTCCAGCTTGGACAATCACCTTGGATCCCAAGTGTCCGAGTTAACAAAACGGCGTTGCATGGCGTGGGTACAAGCAGTTAGATGGAAAAGCATTAGTTGACTAATATGTGCCCCAGCGTTGTTATGAAACCATGAATTAAGAAATGAATGCTGTCAGGTCAGTTGCTCTCAAGGAATGTCATCCAACATAAACTTTTCTGTGTAAATATGTTCATGTATTGCGTGTATTTATATGTATATACACGTACATTTATAAAATTTAAATTATTTATATATACACTAGTTAACATTTGAAGTGGATCGAAAGCTTTCATCAAAGTTGTCATAATAAAATCATGTTTTAGGACTTTAACTTTAGTTTTCTGTAAAGCTGCTTTTAGTATTGTGAAAGCTCTATACAAATAAACTTGAATTGAATGTATTTAAACTTTTTTTTATGAAGGTCAAATGCTAACCTTTCTTATATTTGGTGTAATTTTATTTCTTAATATAAAATGCCAGACTGAATAGACAAACTTATTCTGGTTTGTTGTTCCTCAGCACATTTTCAACCTGTTTAATTAATCGTAATGCAGAGTTCAGCAGAACAGGGCAGGTGATGAGGGTGATGGAGCAGCAGCAGAGGAGTTTGAACAGGACGGAGGAGACGAGAAAAGTGGACAGGAGAGAGAAGAGAATGTTGAACAGGAAAAAGAAGCGCCAGACATTGGACAGGAGAGAGGAGCAGGAGAAGGGAGCAGTGTAGGAAGAGTTAGGGAGGACTTGCCAGACTGCTGGAACACCAATCAATGTGAGTACTTCACCAAGACATATCCATTTCTCACAATGAAAAATACAAAGCTGGGATGTAAAACATGTTATGAAGCAGGGTCACTTGGGGCAATGAGAATTGGGAAACACAGGTACATATTTTCTACTGAATGGCAAAACTGTAAGATAGGCCCAAATGGTGACACAAGTGAAAAAAAAAAATTATTGACACAGTTTGTCACACAGTCACACAGAAGACATTTGGAAAAAACAAGGCGAGAAAGCTCTAGAATCAAGCTTTCTGAAAACACAAAGTGAGATTTTAGCTTCAACCTACAATGTATTTCGAACAGCATATTATGTTGCAAAAAATAACCGGCCTTACTCGGATTATCCAGGATTACTAGACCTTCAGAAAGTAAATGGTGTCAATGTTGGCCGGGTTCTTCACTCAAATGTCACATTTACAGACCTTGTGCATTTTATAGTCAAAGAGATGAAGCAAGCATTATTGGCAAGCATCAGAGCGACTCGACTGTAATTGTGGATGAAAGCACTTCGGTAAGCAAGAAGTCTTGCTTAATTGTGTACCTCAGAACATCAGTTAATAGCTCAGAACCACTGACCTTCTTCTTAGATCTTATTGAGCTAGAGAGTACAACTGCAGATGGAATCAGTAGTATGCTAATCAACTGCCTGCAGAAACATGGTCTTGATGATGCTTTTCTTAAAGAATGCCTGCTGGGATTCTGCTCAGATGGAGCAGCTGTAATGGTAGGGAAAAAAATGGAGTGTACTCAAAACTGAAAAGTATGTTTGTCTAGACATTGTCTAAACCATAGACTGGAGTTGTCTGTATCAGATGCACTAAAACAATGTACAGAGGCCAACCATTTCACAGCTTTCCTTGACAAGTTATACTGTTTGTATAACCAGTCACCAAAAAACTTAAGAGAGCTTGATGCTGTAGTCTCTGAATTAGGTGTATGCTTGAGAAGAATCGGTAGAGTTCTAGGGATAAGGTGGGTGGCCTCATCTTTCAGAACAGTAAAAGCTGTCTGGACAATGTATGCTGCACTATACAATCACCTCACAGCTGCAAGTAAAGATATGAGTTGAAATTCAAGTGAAAGGTGCATGTATGATGGGCTAGCAGCAAAGTTGAGTTCAACTGCTTTTGTGCAGAACCTTGGTCTAATGATGGATGCTCTTGAAGAGCTTAAAGACCTCTCTGAGGCTCTGCAGGCCAGAGACATTACACTCTCTGAATCAGTGAATATGATCAAGAGGCAGGTAGATGTTTTTAATGCCATGAGCAGGAACCCAGACAATGGTTCATTCTACAAAACTGCATGTGTTGCTGTGCAGCAGGGTGCTTTTAATGGCATAACACTACAAAGTGACAGCAGGCAAAAAGTAGTAGATCCCACAATGTTCTATGAAGCACTATGCCAAAGCATGCAAACAAGGATGGTCACAAATGAAGAGGAATCCCTCTTTCATAAAATCAGTGTGTTGGATAAAAACACATGGCCAAGCCCTCTACCTTTAATGTATGGGGAAAATGAAGTGAGAGAACGGTGTGATCTTTTGAAAATAGGATTCTCTGGTGTTAGGCAAGGTTACAGGGATTATAAGGAGAATGCCAGTGCATCAGTGCACAAGCCCCTCCTGAATCTGAAAAACGCAGTCGAAACAATTGTTGTAAGCAGTGCAGAATGTGAGAGAGGTTTTTCAGAAATGAATTCAATTGTCACACCATTACGTTCAAAACTGAAAATTGAAAATGTCTCTGCTCTAATGTTCATTAAAATGGTTGGACCCCCTCTTACCTCTTGGGACCCCACAAAATATGTCCGGAAGTGGGTGGCTAGCAGAAGGTCCCAGAGCATTTAGCTTGTAGACAGAGATGTAACAACATGCAGGCTTCCTCATATCAGCTCATCTGGGATCTGATGAATTAACGTTGTACTGACAGAGTTTTGTGCATTTTTGTTTTATATGCTTTTGTGGGTTTTTTTGTGACAAAAGTTATAAGTTGAGCATCTTTTGAAGTTATGAAATTAGTTGAACTCCATTTGATGGAACTGTGTAATTTATGTATTGTTATGCTGTTAGATGTAACTCAGTTCATTTGAGAGCTGTTGAATTGCCCAGTCACACTGAGTCATACATTTTGAAGTTATGGAACTTGACGAACTCCCTTTGATGAAATGGTGTAAATATAACATGTTGGATATAACATAATTCCTTTTAACCTTCCTAATAAAAAGACTGTTCTACTCTTGAAATGCTATATTTATATTCTCTCCTTTAATGGTAATATCACTCCTTTTACTAACACAAAGGAGACAACATAGGCCCTACAAAAAGATTTTATTGTCATCAGATGTAGCTTTGCAGACTGCCACCATCTCAATCAAAAAAAATGCTGGGTTAAAATAACCCAAATTGGGTTATTTTGGTAACCCAACGCTGGGTCAAATATGGACAAACCCAGCGATGGGTTATTTTAACCCAACTTGTTAACACGTTGGGTTGTTTTATTTACCTAGACTATTGACAAAAAAAAAAACTACGTTGCTGGTTGAAAACAAACCTGAAATATTTAATAATAAAGAAAATAAACAATAATCAAAGAGAATTACTTAAGGGTTGTTTTTTTACCCAACTGCTGGATTAAGCCTGTTGGGTCATTTAGTTGGGTTGTTTTGCTCAGTGTTGGGTTGTTTTTGTGTAACCCAACATTGGGTTACTGATTTTATCCAATCAAGTGACAGTTAAGAGAGTAAGCCACTCCTCCTACTCGACGAGCCAAGCCCTACACTCAAAAAAAACAAACAAACAAAAAAAAAAACGCTGGGTTAAAATAACCCAAATTGGGTTATTTTGGTAACCCAACGCTGGGTCAAATATGGACAAACCCAGCGTTGGGTTATTTTAACCCAACTTGTTGGGTTAAATCTTTGACCCAACATGTTGGGTTGTTTTATTTACCTAGGTTGTTTTTGTGTAACCCAACATTGGGTTACTGATTTTATCCAATCAAGTGACAGTTAAGAGAGTAAGCCACTCCCCCTACTCGACGAGCCAAGCACTACCTTCGCGGCCATTTTGAATCACCTCAGGAATCGCCTCAGGAACAACCGTCCTTCAGCGATGACAGAAAAGGTATGTTTGTGGGTTTTTAATGTATGAAACTAATATTGTACACCAGGGTTCCTCAAATCTTACCCTGGAGGTCCAATGCACTACAGAGTTTAGCTCCAATCCTGATCAAACCCACACAGCAAAATCCCCAGTGTTAATTTAACACTCTGAGTATAGACACATATAGACACTGAAGCGTGTTGAAGTTAACGAGATAATTAGGTGATTAACGAAGTGATTATTGATCATTATTGAAGACACCTGATGTTAATAAGCAGAATCACCAAAGGAGAAAACCAACATTTTTAAGCAACCATTATAGTGGTCAATGTTTGCATTAGTTGGGCTCTTGACCCCTTAAGTCTTCAATATTAGGGCTTGTTAGTAGTGATGGGAAGTTCGGTTCTTTTCCGCGAACCGGTTCTTTCGGACAGTTCGTTTCAAAGAACCGGTTCAAAAAACCGGTTCACCAGTTCTTTTACGCTATGACGTAATGACGTCATTAACGTAATTACTATCGTCCCGCACCCATATACAGTTACATGCAGTGATCATATGAGTAAGTTTTACAAGTCTTGATTTAATGAATTATAAGATAAATTAATTCTAATCAGAAACATGATCAGCTTACTGAACATGCACAATCCATAAAGACTTATTTGTTATAAACATATGTTTCACCAGACCCCCTCATTCAAGTCCTCAGTTAACTGCTCATAGCATTAGCACAGAGACAGTGGTAAAAAAAAGAACTAGTTCAGTTTAGATGGAGTCAGTCATAGCTGGAGCTTGTTTGTTTGGCAGCTGCACGAGTCACGCATGCGCACAGTATCAGCTCATCGATTCTCGAATCGGACGCGTCCGAAAGAAACCGGTTCTCGTTCAGTGTACTGGTGATCCGAAAGAAACCGGTTCTCGTTCAGTGTACTGGTGATCCGACAACCGCTGCAACCGCTTCTTGAGTCGAGAATGAGATTGGAGAACTCACACAGAGTGACTGAAACGTGCCGCTTGGTTTGCTTGTGCAGTAGTTTGATTACGTCATTTTTATCATTATACCACCGTTTAAAAGTTAAATAATAAAAAAAAATTATAATAATTTTTGTTTGAACATGGTTCAAATTATAGTTGTGTATAGTTTAATTAAAACATTGTTTATTTAATACAAACACAATTTTTGCATGTCATCATTATCTTTTATTACAGTGCAGCTAATTCATAAATCACATGTTTTCTTTTAATCAAATATCTCATTTATTATGGTACCACGGCACTTCCCTGACCAAGATCATAACCCTTTTAGCCAATAACCTAACAGAATCCTTAAGTAAACTTTTAACAAAACGTTTAACAAAATAGACCAACTTGACTAACGTGCTTCATTTCATCCGCTTGAAAAATGACACGCATGCGCACAGTATCAGCTCATCGATTCTCAAATCGGACGCGTCCGAAAGAAACCGGTTCTCGTTCAGTGTACTGGTGATCCGAAAGAAACCGGTTCTCGTTCAGTGTACTGGTGATCCGAAAGAAACCGGTTCTCGTTCAGTGTACTGGTGATCCGACAACCGCTGCAACCGCTTCTTGAGTCGAGAACGACAACCGCTCTGGCAGCTGCTCTGCTCATGCGCATCATCAGCTCTTTTCACAGCCGTTCAAACACTGTTTGAGTAACTGAATAACTCGGGAAATTGATTTATTTTGAATCAGAGGGAGTGTCGGGCACGTTAAAAAGTAAAAACCTTTAAGTAATTTGTGGATTAGTGCTTACTAGAGACGCGAACCGTTTCAAACGATTCAGTTCGATTTGGTGAACTGGTTCAACCGGTTCACTAAGAAGATCCGGTTAAATAGAACGATTCGTTCGCGAACCGGACATCACTACTTGTTAGGCTGTAATTACTGAGTTATAACAGCCAGACAATCCAAGAGCAGAAGTCAACAGGTGGCATTGACTGTGCTTGACATGATCATCATATAGTGACTTTGACATAAGAATTCCTTACGGACTACAAGAAACTGTGAACAAAAGAGCAATCAGTTTTAGCATAATCAGACAGATGATGAAAAAAAGAGTTTATTATAATTTTAGACACACAGACATGAGAATCAGCGTGAGAATCACAACAACGGTGACCATCAAAAAGCGTGTTGTAGCCAATCAGAACTCATCCATGACTCCCATCATGCATTGCGGCATGAATAAATGATGAGAGTTCAGAGTTGATCTGTTTTTCTGAATATGCCGTTTGTCACCATTGTTGAGATTCATGGGCTGGTTCTTGATGTCAATGTGTGCCGACAAGAAATACTTTTATTTATTTGTAACAGGTTGTAAAAAAAAGTCTTTCCAAAAATGTATAAGAAGCACTGGATCTTCTGTGGATTGCCAAGGCTATTACAATAAGCAAAAAAAAATAGACAACAAACAAAGAAATTAGACATGTGATTAAGTGATTCACGTCAAACAATGAACATGTTAAAACATAATCATCACCTGATGACATGAGCTTATGTCTGGCTGTTTTAACTCAAATACAGCAGCCAAACAAAATCTAATATTAAACAGGTCCACTGAAGTGCCTTGAAACACGCAGCGTTCTTCTATGTGGTGACGTTCTTTTAACTGAAACAAAAACATATCGCTAAGCCCCGCCCACTTATTTTGAACAGCCAATTGCATTCTATTAATATCTGCTCGGGCCAGAGCCATTGAGCTCGGTAAAGCCGCATTTGTAAGCTTATGACAGCCACAGACTAATAAATTACCCGACAGATTCAATATGAAACTCTTGCTAAAACGAAATAGTGATCATAATCATGCTGAGGCTGTGTAGTTTAATACATGCCGAGTCCGACCGCGCATATGAGCGCATATGATCTCCTCCGCGAGTCCGCGTCTCTGTAGGGGGCGGGACACTACGGACTCTTGAGCGCATTTGATTGGACAGAACGTTTGATCAGATACTGAAGTGCGCGGTGATATCATCAAAATCCTTGATTCATATTGGCGGAAGTGACAAGACTGTAAGTTTTGAATGCACATTTCTTGTAAAAGCGAATTTTCTCATTGCTTTGAAGCACACTAGCTTATAGATAATCTTAAGGCTAATATGTTCATACTAAAAGCCAAAACACCTTAGTTTTGATTTCAGGGGGACTTTAAGGGTCAAGAGCCCAACTAATGCAAACACTGACCACTATAATGGTTGCTTAAAACTTTTGGTTTTCTCCTTCGGTGATCTGGGGATTTTGCTGTGTGGGTTTAATCAGGGTTGGAGCTAAACTCTGTAGTGCATTGGACCTCCAGGGTAAGATTTGAGGAACCCTGGTGTACAATATTAGTTTCATACATTAAAAACCCACAAACATACCTTTTCTGTCGTCGCTGAAGGACGGTTGTTCCTGAGGCGATTCCTGACGTGATTCAAAATGGCCGCGAAGGTAGCGCTTGGCTCGTCGAGTAGGGGGAGTGGCTTACTCTCTTAACTGTCACTTGATTGATTGGATAAAATCAGTAACCCAATGTTGGGTTACACAAAAACAACCCAACACTGAGCAAAACAACCCAACAAAATGACCCAACAGGCTTAACCCAGCAGTTGGGTTAAAAAAACAACCCAACATTTTTTAGAGTGCTAGAATGATTTTGATCATTTTTTTTTTAATCATTTTTATTTCCATGCTTTGGATGTCAGTGGGAACCAGCTTTTGATGGGGAGTAAATCATAACAGAATTTTCATTTTTGGGTGAACTATTCCTTTAATGAACAGATTTCAGAATTGCTTGCAATTGCAAATGTGAACATATATTGCCAGAGTTATTTGAGACTGAATTCTGTTTAAGTGCACAGATCAGTGAGTCATAATCACCTGCAGGACAGCTAACACAAGCACTATGGCACAATAGATATTGAGTTACATATGTCCTGGTAATAACTAGTGTCCTCATAAACCAGGCTTTTGTCAAACTAACACAATACTCTGAGATTCTTCAGTCAGATATTTTAAGAATATGTCCTGATGGTCCTCATAAAACAGGTGTCCTCATAACATAGGTGTAAAGCTTCACACAAACTGACGTACTGTAATGAACATACATGTAATGCAGAAGACATTAATTCTGTTTAAGTGCACAGATGAGTGAGTCATAATCACCTACAGGACAGCTAACACAAGCACTATGGCACCATAGTCTCTCTTATGCACAGAAATGCTTGAACTAGTTATTACTGAGATATTGAGTTACCTATGTCCCGGTAATAACTAGTGTCCTCATAAACTAGGCTTTTGTCAAACTAACACAACACACTGAGATTCATCAGTCAGATATCAAGAATATGTCCTGATGGTCCTCATAACACAGGTGTAAAGCTTCACACAAACTGACGTACTGTAATGAACATACATGTAATGCAGAAAAAGACATTATCATTACATTTGGTAATATTTAAATATTGAAATATTGATTTGCAAAAAGCAAGGTTTACTTAAAAATGGGTGTTCTCCAATAATATGACCACTACACAAAATGCAATTCACCATGATGGATTCCCATTCTCTACTGACTTCCATGGTGTTTATTTCAGTGCTGTGGATGTCAGTGGGAACCAGCTTTTGATGGGGAGTAAATCATAACAGAGTTTTCATTTTGGGTGAACTATTCCTTTAAAATGACTTGTTTAATAAAGCTGTCTCTGGTTTTATTATGCGTTATTCTCAGTGATGATATCTGTACATTTCTGTTGTTGTTTAGGCAGGCGTGTGTTCAGCTGCACTGAGTTTGATAAGGGTGATTTCCTGCTGGAATACAGAGGTGACCTAATAAGCAAGGAGGAGTGTGAGCGGAGGCAGAGGATCTATCATGACGCCCTGAAAGTTCTTATTTGAGCTTCGATACAATGGAAAACTTCTCTGGTATGTACAAGTGTTTGATGTACATGTGTATTTTGAATTATATCCCATGGTTGAAAATGTGGAAGTTGACATTTCAATAGTTATTTACTGCATAATTTAGCTTATATTTTGCTGTAATTATCAGTTATGTATTCTCAAAGATTGATGGTTATTAAATGGTAGATCTCAAAGAATGGTGTTTTCAGATTCTAGGTTTTCAGTACTGGTTATATCTGTCATTTGTTTAGTGTTGATGCAGCCCCAGATGACTGTTCCCTTGGGCGACTCGTCAATGATGAACACGTTAATCCAAACAGTAGGATGAAGACTATCCGCGTGGATGCTAAACCTCACCTCTGCTTATTTGCTTTGAGGAACATCTATCCTGGTGATGAAATCACACATGATTATGGTGATTCAGAGTGGCCATGGCGATGTACGGTATGAAAACCTTTACAAAAACTAATTATTAAATAATTATTTATTGGATTATATTAAAGGTTGCAGTATTAATTGTCACCCATTGTAAAATTAATGACTTTTTTCATATATACTTTTTATATATATATATATACATTTTACGTATTACAGTACGTCAGTTTGTGTGTAGCTTTACACCTGTGTTATGAGGACCATCATCACATATTCTTGATATCTGACTGAAGAATCTCAGTGTGTTGTGTTAGTTTGACAAAAGCCTGGTTTATGAGGACACTAGTTATTACCAGGACAATGGACTGCATCTATATGAAATATTGGGATTATTTACATCTCACTGTGGTCAATATGATATTGAATACTCAGTAGTTCTCTAAATTGGTGAAAAGTACGTCCCCTTGATTCCAATTGGCTTTCATTAAGTAATATTAAAACTATATATAAAAGTAACTTTATAATATTTGTATGCCACATTATTTTTTATTTGCTTTCTCCAAGATTGCATATTATCTATTCGCAAGATCAGGGTTGGGGAACGTTGGTCCTGGAGGGCCAGTGTTTAGCTCCAACCCTAACCCCAACCTCAATGTGTTCAGGATACAGGTTGGTATTATTTATATATTTATTTATTATTTTTTTGGAGCTAAACTGTGCAGGGACACCGGCCATCCAGGATCAAGGTTCCCAACACCTTCACTAGATGATAGATGAGAATCTGTATCCGACCAACCTTTAAAGCTATCTGAGAAGACTGAGATATTGAGTTACCTCTGTCCCGGTAATAACTAGTGTCCTCATAAACCAGGCTTTTGTCAAACTAACACAACACACTGAGATTCTTCAGTCAGATATCAAGAATATGTGATGATGGTCCTCATAAAACAGGTGTCCTCATAACACCGGTATAAAGCTTCACACATACTGACGAACTGTAATGAACACACATGTAATGCAGAAAAAGACATCATTACACTGGGTAATATTTAAATATTTGTTTGGAAAATAAATATTGTGCTTTTATTTGTGCATTATCATGTTAAAATAAAAGCAAGGTTTTGAAGTCATTTTAAATCATTATTTCATTACATTACCAATTGTCTATGCATTTATTCCTTGGATATATTTCTCACATTCTTTTGGATTGATATTGTTCTGTAGCTCTTAGAGAAAGTGTTTCTGTATGTAAAGTGTTTTTCTAATTTTCAGATAACTCCTAAGACCCAGCTGTCATCAGACACCAATGATTGTGGTGCGGTTGCTGTGGGACTAGATGAGGTAAATGTAGTTGTGCTGCAAGAGAATGGCTATATGAAGCAAAGACATGTTTGTGAGATCTACGCTGTTAAATCAATGATACAAATGTCCATTGTTTCATAGACTCTTCAAGAGGTTGAACCACCCACTCTTGAACTGAACAATCTATCCCAGTCTGAAGTGCGAGAGGTAGACAAGGTAATGTTTTTCTTTTTTTTCTTTCAATTTACAGTTTTTTTACAGACGCGAGGGCACATTTCTCAGTACTTAGGTTATTTTTGCAAAAATCTTTACACAGTGAGCACAACAGAAGTCTATGCGGGCTAAACTGAGGATCAATTATCATTGTTTTGGCACAAAATGCATTCAATAAGTACATCTCTCAAATTTCATGAATTCTTTTCTCACTCAGACACAACAACTGCCAAAAATCTTTGTACGTACAGGACATTTTGCACATGCTTACATACTGTTTTCAAAACTGTTAAACTTATGTTCAAAACAATAACATAATGCAAAACATGCAAAAAATTCAACAGCAATATTTTAAACATGTTTCAAATCTAAAAATGCAGTTTAACCAGCCACAGCTGTTTCTCATTGTAGATGAACATCTACACAGGTGTTACTCTTTCAATTTCGTTACAAAAGGAGACAACTGCTGAATAGGTTTGTGTTGTGATGTAAATGTGGACCCAGCCAGAAATAGAAATAGATTCATTCCAGTAACATATATTGCAGTTATAAACAATATATATTGCAATTATAAACAGATGTGTCCTTGTTTTACACAAGAAAACAGTGTGTAATGCTACATGTTGTTAGTGTTTTTTAGCTCATTGTTTTGTGGGTGACAAAGTGTGTTTGTCGGCTGTCAACCTTTGCTAGTGTTCTGGAAGAATGAGTTTATTTGAGACCTGAATAAAGTGCTTTGGTAGTTGTAGTGCATTTTGAATGTGAAATGAACTGCTTTGCCAAGCTGAAAGTCGGTTAGGAGAATTGTGTGAAGAGTTTTGAAAAAGTGACCTAAGTATTGAGAAATGTGTCCTAGCGTCTGTAAAAAAATACTGTAAGTGTTCAGTGTTAATGGAGTCCAGTATTTGTGCTGCTACTGAAGGACTGGAAACGGACCATTTCCAAATCCTTTGTCTTTAAAAAATGTTTGTTTTTCTTTTAATTTCAGGTGACTCCTGAGATGGACCAATTTTCTTTAGAGAATCAAGACCGTGTTGAGAAGGATATGGTGAAGGTAATAAAGAGCATTGCATAATTTTAGGAAATGTTAGTTTGGTATAGTAAGAAACATCTCCATATGACCCTTGCTTGTTTAATTATGTTTTCAGATCTCACCTGCCAAAGAACATGTTTTAACTGAGGAGCAGAGCTTTTGTGCCCCCACTGAAGCAGTCGAGCAGGTATTCACATATTTTGGTTGAATTATTTACAGTGTTTCTTATTATTTACCTATATTCTGGTAACCTGCCACAGTCTAATTCATCTGCCATAGTTTTATAATGAACCAAAACTATTTTACACTTTTGCAAAAAGAAATGTAATGTCTTTGATATTGTCTTATAGTGTCTTTGCCCATTGTTTTGGAAAAAAGAATGCAGTTCAATTAAATACATAGGTTGCATGTTTCAAAGGAATAATAATAGCAAGCATTTACGCAAGCACGTGGCTACTCTCTCACAAATCCTAAACTTGAAGAATAATGAACTAGATCAGGTTGCCGATTTCTTAGGGCATAACATCCGCGTCCACCGTGACTTTACAGGCTGCCAGAAGTCACTACTCAGCTTGCTAGAAATTTCTAAGTTACTCCTAGCCATGGATTATTTAAGAGAGTTGGAGAGGTCTCCTAACCTAGTTAGGAGTAACACAATGGCAGCAAAAAGGAGGAGAAACACACTTCACAATACACATATGACATATTGGAGTTATATGATGATATGGAGTTGATAAAATGATATAATCGTGACCATCAAGCATTCTTTAATGAATTTATTTTTGTAATTGACCAAGTAATAAGCATGATAACTTAATCCACTCTACAAATCAATGCTCTAGCTGCAATAATGTTTGTTTGTTTATTTATTTTCACTGGAAAAGTTGAACAATTGTAAAAATGCAGCAAAGCACTGGTGATGACACAGTAAGCAGGGTTTTAAATATTGTGACACTAACCTCACCAAACACATCAGTGATGTGTGGAGGGTTTTAATGACCTCACATTTCACTTAAACCATCAAAATATGAAAAAAACACTGATCAATGTTGCTAACTGAAAGTAGTTAAAACAGTCCCACAATGTAGCTGATGAGGATGAGGACATAATGGTGAGTCCACTGATCTATATAATATAAATATATCAGTGGGAGAGTGTTGTAATCTAAATAAGGTTTAGTCTCAAAGTCTCAAAAGGGGGAAGGACGTCAACAAAATCACTAAACTGTCAACATTGACATTGAATACAACATAATCAGTTATTAATTTTGGGTTGGTCCTCTCTTGTTTTTGCATGTGTTCATAATTTCTTTGTAGGGCAGCAATGCCAAAAATTATGACACATTTTACTGCATTATTATCAAAAAAATTAAAGTAAAACAATTGACTCCAAGCAAATATGCAATATGCTTACAAAATCAGTAACACTTTTTTTCTCTCTCTTGGCCACAACTTAAAGGCAGTTTATTGACTTTCCAACTGACTGTCAAACCATGCTGCAAAACAAGAAACTTTTAAGTTTGTGGGCTTTCTTTGAGTTCTTGGAGCTGTTCACATCATTGCTCCAACTGTAAATGAGGTGACATGGATTTCAAAGCATTAATAATAATTTGTGATAATTTTCCACAATGCAAAGCATTTGTTTAAATACACTTAAATATTAAATAGTGTCTTAATTAAATGTTTGTATTGTAGTTCCATCAAATAATTGGTGTTGTGCTGCTGTGACTCACATGAGCAGCTCACTATTGGCGGATTCAGAGGTCAAGGCCGGCCATTTTGTGTTTCAATCATTGTAGTCCTTAATTTTCAACACTTAAGTCAGAACTTAAGAATCAGTCTCAAACTTTACTGAAAGTTGCTTTTAGATTCTTTATAAAAGTCCTACTTCTTACTAAGAATTTTTTGACACTTAAGTCAAAGTTTAAGACTACTCTTAAGGGCATTTCTTAGAAATTTTATACATACGGCCCCTGATCTTCAGGGCAAATCACTTGATGATATTGAAGTCGAAGGTATGTCCATCCTAGAGTAGGCAGTACAGTGTAGATCTTTTAACACTCATAGGGACATTTAAAGAAACTCTATGTTCACTGTAGGACGTAGTGTAATTTGTCAGGTTTCATAAATGGTGTGGTTATGTTGTTTGATTTCTCAGTACAGGTGTACATGTTTCTCATGTTCTAAAAATTCATTTTACTTCAAGATGAGATCAATATGACTGATTCCGGTGACAATGATCATGATGAAATTGATTCCCATGATTCTGTGGCTGGAGCGGCAGGTGCATCTAGTAGTGCTGGTATGTCACCAACAATATATGTTATATATCAATATATACATATTTATAAACATTTTATATATTTATAAAATACAGTTGTGGCCATAATTATTGGAACACTTGTATTTTCACCAGCTAAAAAAAAAATGGTTTTAAGTTAGTTATTTCTGTCTTTTGCTGTAGTGTGTCAGTAGGAAATATCAGTTTGCTTTTCCAGACATTCATTTTACCATTAATTGAAATAATCCATTGAGATTTTTGTTAGCACAAGCAGTTGGACAACAACCATTGCTCCACACAGATCTCATCACATCATCATCATCCAGTCTGTCTGGATTGACTTGAAGAAACAGAACAAACTGAGATGGGCTAAATCCAGAAGGTTTTAAGAAACTTACCTGCAAAACTAGGCACAAGTTGCTTTAAATGCAAAGAATGGTCATCATGGATGATTTAATTTAGTTAATAGAAGTTAATTGATAAAGAAAATCTATTCATGACATCGTTTTTGACAAGCGTCCTCATTTTAGAGCATTTTTACACAATTTTAAACACCTAAAACGTTTAACAGTACTGTGGTTTTGCAGGTAGGTTTCTTGAAGACTTCTGGATTTAGCCCATCTCAGTTTGTTCCATTTCTTCATGTCATTGCAGACAGACTGGATCTCTGTGTGGAGCACTGGCTGTTGTCAGACTCCTTGTTGAAACAAATCTCACTGGATTATTACAGTTAATGGCAAATTGAATGTTTGGAAATGTAAACTGATATTTCCAACTGACACACTACAGCAAAATATAGAAATAACTGACTTAAAAGCATTTTTAGCTGGTGAAATAATGGCAACCACTGTCTATTTTAGTGCAACGTTTCAATCAGAATATAACTGACATTAAGGATGTGTCAGTATTGTCTTTCTAGTCTGTATCAATAAGTTGATATTCATTTTCATGTTAAAGAGATATTTCATCTTTTATTGTGATAACGTGTCCTCTCGTGTCAACACGGCTCTCGTGAACTAGCTCTCTGGGCCTTGAAAATGGTAGTTGTGTTGGCTGTCAATGGAGGCGCATGAACCCTTCAGCTTTTATTATAAATATCTTCATTTGTGTTCTGAAGTTGAGCAAATGTCTTACAGGTTTGAAACAACCTAAGTACAACTACTTAATGACTTGAATTGAAAATGAATTTTCATTTTTGGGTGAACTCTCTTTAAAGCCAAAAACTGATAAATGATTGTTTGAATTTAAGTTTAAAAAAATAATGTTTAGCAGGCAATATCCTTTTGAATGTGTTATTTGTAATGTTGTTTTTTCTGTTTGACTTCCGAATTTCCTGATCATTATTTAACTGATTTCTTGCAGCTGTTGAGGAGATGCCCATTGAGAAAACTTCTGTTCCTCAAGGTACCAGGGTTAAAATTACAATACTACTGTCAATGTACAGTGGAATCAAAATTGGAGACCAATCTATAAATACTTGATTTTTTTTTTTTTTTTTGTTCTAAGATATATTGTTAATCTTTATTGCTTACAATTTGAAGGAACATTAGCTGTAGCTATATAAAAAAAATATATAGAAAAAATATTTTGTGGAAAACACTGATCAAAATTAGGGAACAGTAACCACTGTAGCAGGAAATATTACAGCTAAAATTGGAGTTTTGAGTGACTTCAGCACATCTGCATAGCGGGACATCACTGGTTTCTCAGATTGGACTGGTGTGATCTTGGTTCACTTCTTTTAACTGTAGGGGGTTTCTCAGCCATATTTTATTTGCTTAGGATTTTCTAGAGATTTTGAGTTGGGTTTAGATCAGGACTCTGCTCTGGCCATTTCACTGAACATGACATATTTCCCATCTAAACTTACTCATCACTGTGTGAAGTTTAGACCAGTTCTCCTCTATCCTCCCAACATGCTCATGAAGGTGAGAGGAGAGGTTTTGGGGGGACTTGAATGAATTACTGTCATTGTAAAGATGCAGTATTCAAGAATTCACAGATTTGAAATGAATAATTTCTCTTGCAGTAAAAATTAGAGTAATGCTGCCAGTTAAATAGGGTTTGTCATTATATATATTATATAATGCAGTTAATTAATAAAATAAACTTAAACACTGCCCTTCTACTCCTGTTAGGATAACTTCAAATAGGACTAAGCAATGACCTTGACATTTAGGAAACTATAGGTCATTCTCTAATTTTGATCTCCACTGTAAGTACAAGCTAGTTACAATTTACTAAAGTTTTTTTTATTATTATTATTATTATTATACAGACAATGACAGCGAAGATGAAGTGGAAAACCCACGGAGAGGACGAAGAGTGTGCTGGTCAAATGCTGAAATTACGGCTGTAATGAAGCAATGAATTGGCCACAGTGACTAAGTGCCAGCAGTGCGCATGTTTTGAAATTTGTCAATGCTACTTTTCTCCCTAAAATGGCATGCCATGCTTATAAAACATGCTAAAGACTGAAAGGGAAAAAAAAACAAAAAACATTTTTGTTATTTAAAGGTGCAATTAAATTGCTTCTGAAAACACATTGACACTGGTCTTTTTTTTTCGTCTTAGTTCTGTTATGTATTAAGAACAGGCACTCTTTATTCACCATGGTCTTGGTAATGCAGCAGAGGGTCATGTTAGTGTGCTGTGTATTGGCCTGTGCCAGTAAATCACATCTGTCCCTATAATGTTGGAAGATGTGCCGTTGTGTATTGTGTTTATGATCCGGCACTCTTTATTCACCTTGGTCTTGGTAATGCAGCATAGCGTCATGTCTGTGTGTTGTGTATGTACAAGTCCCTGTAAAACACATTGGTCTCTGTAATGCAGAGAATTGACATGATTTGTGTGTTGTAAAATGAGTGTCCTTATAAACCGGTAGGACCCTACAAATCCCAATTATGTAATGGGCGGGAACATTTCAGGAGGGGTGTGGCTGTCCCCAAGTACCACCAAAATATCAGGTTGTCATATTATCTGTTTAATTATGTGTAGAGGGAAGTCTAAGCCAGATTCTTCATCTGCAGACTAAAACAAAATTTTTGGTAGTTTTATCATCTCTGTAGGGCGTTGGGAAAGGTGTGTCCCCTTAAACCACCATACAACTGGTTTGGCAGTCATAGTCTTGCTAAACCACAAAAACCAGTATGTGTGTGTGTGTGTGTGTGTGTGTGTGTGTGTGTGTGTGCACTTGGATGGGTTAAATGAAGAACACAAATTACTAATATAAAAAATACTTGGCCTTTCTTCCTAATAATAATAAATGAAATAAAGAAGCCAATTAAACTTTTGTAATTTATATAGTAGACACAATTTTATATGAAATACATAGACCTACACTTTATTGGCTGAATAATATTTACCTTTTGAATGTTGAGCGTTATTAACAGTTGAATAAATGCTGAAGCGATTTCCCAACACGTTGATCTGAGCAATGCCATTGTACCATTTTAATAGGCTACTTTTCAACGTGTACAGTATAGCTCAGTAATGCCAGTTTAATGTATTTTCTGAGAGGGGGAGGGATTTTTGTTGGGAAAGTCGGAGGAGAGACGCACACTTCGATTAGAAACACATGCAGCATCTTAATTGTTAAGAAAATGGTATTCCTAATAAATGTCTCGAATATTTTGTTCAATGCTTCTCTTTCTTTTTGGAATTATTAGACACATTTCTTTCAAATGCCTAGGTCTGTTTAATTTCCTTAATTAAAAAAAAATCTTGCACTATTTTTAAACGTTTCTTCAAGCAATAATATATAAATGATCTCATGTAAATGCTTGTTTAAAACCAGGGATTAAAAACTAATTCCAAGTAAAAACTGTATTTTTCTTTACATTTCCAGAGAGCGAAACGAACGAAATTAAACATTACTTAATAAATTCAAGGCACTATAATTTCCTTATTCATTTGATACAACTATTATAGCTGTACAATTAATAGGGGCTATATATAAAATAATATTATTTTGTCATATTCGTGATTCCTGAATTTATATATGAAAACTTCCTTTTGAAGTGCATTCGTTATGTTTGTATAAGAAAATTTGTTAATCTAGTCTATTAAGTTGATTTGATATTCTTGATCATTTTTAGAGGAAGTTAAAAGTTAAGAAAAAAGGAGTTAGCCTGTAGTCTATATATATGTAGGGCTATAGGCTAATCTTTGTCTTAACTTTTATTACACTGTAGATCTGAATAAAATTATTCTTGATCATATAAAGGTAAGACAAAATAAAACAAGAACTGTATTCAATCTGTATTTTTCTTGTAATCAAGAACATTTCTTTTGACAAAATGACCCGATTAATGCCGAATGATGTTTGACAGTGAACACATCTCCACCGCAGCCGCGTCAGTCCAAATATTAAACATGCGGGTCAGGAAGCGGGTCGGGTACAATATTTTCTCTCTTTTTTTGCGGTCCGAGTTGCGGGCGGGTTAGTTGAAAACGTCGGTCAGGTTCGGGTTGTTTATACATTGACCCGCACATCACTAATAGTCATTAAAGAAGGAACTCTTACCCCTCAAAATATCATTAAATGCATTCTTTTTTTTTTACATCTGACAAGATTTATTTTAATTTCAATTAATTAATTTATTTTTTATTGGTGCTGTTATTATTCTTCCATTTTCCCTTGAATGTGTACTGGTATTTCAAGTATTTTACATATTGTATAGTAACTTTAGGATTAAAATGACATAGAGACATATTTTTAAAATGACACATAGAATGACATTTTTGCTTCCACTTAGCAATAAACATGACCTGAATAAAATGGCTTCATTTTAATATGTTGTATATACACTCACTGAAAATAATACTTGACAAAGATATTATGCTTTTAATCCATTTAATTTGTTAAAACGCTCTAAAGTTATGCAATGTAAAACTTTAACTTTTAACACTGCTCAGTGTCTATATGTGTCCACACAGAGAGTTAAATTAACACTGGGGATTTTGCTGTGTACGTATTGGACCTGATTCATCTTCGTCATCGCGCTGCAGCCTGCAGGACCTCTTGATCTTTTCCTGAAACAGTCAGAAGAAAACCTCAGTGCTTCATGAGGCTTCATTTCCCTATCCATATAAAGCATATTACATCTACATACATACCCGAGAACTGCTTATATGTATATATTTGTATGTCTGACCTGTTTTCTGTTGTTTGTGTAATTGTGTAATTGTTGAGTCAGAGGAGGAGGTGAAGTTGAGCGCTACTGTGGGCGACTCTTATTGTGAAGTTTGTCTCTCAGTAGACCAGACAAGTGAGTGTGCAACAGTAGTGCCATGAACGAGTCAAAACCCTTTATCAAACGTCTATATTGTGGATAACTGTATATTTTGTTTGTTTATTTTTTTATTACTTTTTTTTTGCACTTTGTAAATACTACACACCTGTGGATCACCTGAACCTCACTGTAAATAAACATCATCTTGCACCAGAGTGCACTTTACAGCCAAGACATCCTCTAAATTTCTGTGAGTGCAGTTAGATATAATAGAAGTCCCACTGTGAAATCACTGTGTAAGTAATGCAATTATTAGCTTGAAATATACTGTAGTTTCTAAAAATGTTATGGTATGGTTATGGTTATGGTACAGTTAGTATGTCCAATATACTTATATATATAAATGTTCCCATGAGATTGGGAAAAAAAAAAAAAATCCTTCAGATATGAAACTGCTGGATCAGTGTCTGCATTTGTCCAGGTGACAGTCTTGTTCAGGACGTGTTGTTTTGATTCACTTGTTCGGAGCTTGTAGAGTTTCCACTGTCAAATACTGTACAATAAAGAGAAAGATTAAATACACTAAGATCTGCTTTAATAGAAGATAATTAATGAAAGCATTGACTCAATAACTTACTATAGTGTCTTCAGTTTACAGTGTGGGTCGTTCTGTAGAGCAGTGGACATCTTCAGTCCTGAGTCTCCTGGTTTATTACCGATCAGATCCAGTTGTCTCAGGTGTGAGGAGTTTGATCTCAGAGCTGAAATCAGAGCAGCACAGCCTTCCTCTCCAATACTGCAGTATCTCAGCCTGTAGAGAGTGAAGAACATGAATGATCTCTGAGATTGTGTTTAATCTTTAGGGTGAGAGTGTGTTTGTGTGAGCACTACTTTTTCTATACAGCAGGATCAGTGCTAGAGAGATTTTGACTTGTCAGCAGCCAAAACATCAATTTAAATGCACTCTACCCACATGATTCCTGATTGTGATGCTCAACTTATTTAGGTGAAAATGTTTAAAAGTTAAAACAAGAGTGACATTATAGCAAAACTATCATTTTCTTTTGGTTTTGAAAAGTTCACTTAAAGGTCCCATATTGTCAAAACTGAAATTTCCTGGCTTTTTTCATGATAACTGAGGTCTAGGGGCTATGTAACTACCATATAAGTTTCAAAACAGTCAGTCACGTGCATCTGAACCGTGGCTTGTGTAGAATACGAATACGAATCATTCACTCGGTCACCCATTTCAGGTGCTGTGATGTGGATGTGTTCCCCACACATGAATATAACATGCTGCACATTGGTAGTTTACAAGATAAAAAAAAAATAATCTTGTTAATAAATATCTCTAGTTTTAATAATTTAAACAGGTATTTTAAGTTTGGCCAATAACTTCCTGCAGTGATGTGTTTTCGTGAAGTTGATTCTGTGCAAACTCATATTTGATTTTTTTTTTTATGTTGTAGATTTAAGAAGCAAATGAGAATCGCTAAAATTATTGAATATATTTTGAGACAAAGGTCGTCTTAATGATTCCATTTTGGTTTAAGATAATTAAAGCAACAGTTTTTCAATAACAAAAAGAATATGTAAAAGTATTTGGGGTAAAAATCGCCCTGCTGTTGGGGCTAAAGGCACAATAATTAACAAAATAATGAATAGATGACTGACTTTTCCATTTGTTGACATGACTCAGATGATAAATATCATATATTATGTTGGATGTGTATCTTAGAGATCATCACCATGTTTATAATGAAACAATCAGATTTAAAAACATGTAGAGGCAGAAGTACTTTTACAGTTTTTCATGATTAATAATATCATTTCTGAGTTTAATTAGTGGTTAAAATGTTAAAAGCTTACTGTTATTCATGTTTTTATGTGATTCAGTATATGTTGAAAAAAGGTGTACTTTCCTTTTAAGAACACTCATGTGTGGGATTTTCTGCTGAGTGCAGTCAGTCAGAGCCGTATTCGGGAGAAGCAAACGGTTTTCTTACCTGCTCTTTAGTGTTTAGTTGCTACAAGTGTGTTAGCCAGCCACTTCTTTTGTTTTGTAACCCTGTGGAATAAAGCTGAAGAATTTTTATATTTTTTCTTTACAACAAAAGATCGTGTCCAGAGTGGATTTGTTTACCTGCACAGTGAGGCAAGCTACAGACACTACCGGTGGAAAAGCAACTTTCGCTAGCTATAGACTGCAGAGTAAGCCACTGTAAGGAATCAGGCTCTTGACTTAAACCTCTACATTAGTAAGAAAACTGGCTTGACATTGGAAAAAGAGCCTTTGGAGAGGTTTGTGGAGTGATTTATTCAAGATTCAACGAGGGACCTGGAAGAATATTCTCTGTCATCCTACCGAAGCTGCAAGTGACTCGTGAGTAGTTATCTGATAAGTTAGCTAGCAAGTGGATCTAGCATCGTCTTTGCTGCTTTGTGACTGTTGGTTAGCAAATGGAACCTGTAATTACTGGAAGTACTGACTGCAGAGCAACAATGGCGGAGACAGGAACAGACGAGACGGTAGGACTAACTGAGGAAAAAGAAAAGAGAGTTGTTAAACCAACACTTAAAGGATTGGAACATAAACTGCAAATGAAAATATCTTTAAGAAGAGCTATATTGGGTCAACTTACTGAGAAAAGGAACGAACTGTATGCGTTAATGGATGATGATGCGAATGCGGAAAACATTGGAAAAGGACTGTTGGCTGAATACATGGAACTGATAAAGGAATTCAGTGAAATAAATGAGCAGGTTAAAGACCTATTTTGCCAGACAGGATATGAAGAGAACATGAACACAGATCAAAGGGATTGGTTCGAGCCAAGAAATAGTGAGTACACAGACTTTGCACAAGAAGTGAATTCATGGACACTAGCGGCTAAGATACGCCAAGAAGAAGCTAAAAGGTTTAGTGATGAGATAAAACCAGAAGATAGTGTGTCAGTCACATCCAAGAAATCGAAAAAATCCAAGTCTGTCAGTGCTGCGTCAGCTACGTCGTCAGCTCGTTCTGAACGCTTAAAGGTGGAGTTAGGAAGAGCCGCTCTGTTAGCCAAATCAGCTACATTGAAGAAGAGGCAGGCTTTAGAAAAATATGAACTACAGCTCAAGGCTGAAAAGGAAGAGTTAGAGCTACAAGCCGGGCTCGCTGCAGCTGATGCTCAACTGGCCGTGTTAAAAAAATATGAAGGCTCAGAAGTGTCTGGCAGATCCAAAGGATGTAGGATGGATGTTCTAGCGTCTACTCCAGTGAAATGCGATGTCAACTACAGTAAAAGTGGTAATAGCGGTGGTCAGCATAGCCACACAATAAGAAGAGATGCAAGTGACCATGTTATACAAGCTCCTGTATACTCAGTGGACAATTCTGTTAATACAGATAATCTGGTTACTGTCATGCAACGCCAAAACGACATCACTGAAAGCCTAATAAAGCAACAAAAGCTCTCTACATTACCACCACAGAACGTCTCTGTCTTCAAGGGAGATCCAATTGAATATCGCCTCTTTGTGAGAGCGTTTGAACACAGCATAGAGAGTAAGACTGAAAATAGCAAAGATCGTCTTTACTATTTAGAACAACACACTATTGGGCCGCCTAATGACTTAGTGCGCAGTTGTTTTCATATGGACCCAGAACAGGGCTATCCTGAAGCCAAGAGACTTCTGAAAGAACGCTTTGGGGATAAATACAAGATATCCATGGCCTACTTGGACAAGGCTTTAAACTGGCCTATCATAAAGACAGAAGACAGCAAGGCACTTGAATCTTACGCCCTCTTTCTCACAAGCTGCAGTAATGCAATGGCAGACCTTGAATACTTGGATGAAATGGAAAACGCTGCGAACATGCGCACTATCATTGCAAAGCTCCCTTACAGACTGAGAGAGAGATTCAGGAGCGTCGCCATAGACATTCAGAAAAGGCAAGATCGACGGACAAAGTTCAAAGATGTTGTAGAGTTCATCACCATGCAAGCGGAAATGGCTTCACACCCTGTGTTTGGTGAAATCCCGGGACAAACACGACGCCAGGCAGACATTAAAACTGAAAAGACAAGTGGAAAGAAAAACATCACAACACTGGCCACTGAAGTAAAAGCACAGAAAGCAGAGATCGCTGTTTGGGACGGAAACAAGAAAACTCAGGAGAAAGGAATGAATGTGGATAAAGCCTTTAATAAACCTTGTATTTTTTGTCAGGGAGACCATACCATGGAACAATGCAAAAAACTACAAAAAATGTTGCACAAAGAAAAGTTGGAGTTCCTCAAGGGCAAAGGACTTTGCTTCAGTTGTCTTACAGCAGGACACATGAGTAAGGCCTGTGAAGAAAAGAAGAGCTGTCAGATATGTTCAGCAACCCACCCTACACTCTTACACATAAAACAAAAACCCAAAGTCTCACCAAAAGAAGAGGTTTCGAAGGAGGAGCCTAAGGACGAGTCTCCGAAGGTGGTCAGTGGATTTGTGGATGCAGGGGACACAAGCTCTCAGACTGGGGCCGGGGGTACTGATAGCATCCTCGCCATCGTTCCTGTGAGAGTTAAGGCAAAGAAAGGAAACAAGGTGCTGACTTGTTACGCGTTCCTGGATCCAGGAAGTAACGCTTCCTTCTGCACTAACAAGCTGGCAAATGACCTTCACCTGCAAGGAAAAAATGTGAATATCCTACTCACCACGATGGGAGAACAAAAAGCAGTCTCCTGTAAAGCTGTACCTGACCTGGAAGTAAGCAGCCTAGAAGGTGATGACTTCATCGAGCTCACAGAGGTTTTTGC
Organism: Garra rufa; assembly: GCF_049309525.1. Taxonomy (NCBI): domain Eukaryota; kingdom Metazoa; phylum Chordata; class Actinopteri; order Cypriniformes; family Cyprinidae; genus Garra; species Garra rufa. The sequence goes on along the minus strand of NC_133367.1, from coordinate 49,761,568 downwards.
ACAAAAGGTTATCCCCGTGAGTAAAGAGAATATTCCTACTCAAGAAGACGTGGATAAGTGGCCACATCTGCAAGATGTACGAATCCCTTCCATCAATGCAGACGTCGGTCTTCTGATTGGAACTGATGTGGCGAAAGCTCTTGAACCAGAGGAAGTAATCCGCAGCATCAAAGATGGACCGTATGCAGTACGTACAGCCCTGGGATGGACCGTAAATGGACCGCTGCGTGAAAACACTAGAAGTCGGACAAAACATGGATGCCCACAGATTAAGATAAATCGCATCTCAGTGGCTCGACTGGAAGAATTATGGGCTCAGCAATTCAAGTGTGATTTTCCGGAAAACGCTCAGTCAGAGCAATTGGAAATGTCCAAGGAAGACCAGCTTTTCATGGATCGAGTTTCGGAATCAACCAAGCTGGTTAATGGCCATTATTCAATCGGTTTGCCGTTGAAGAATAAAGATGTGAAAATGCCCAATAATAGAGCAGTGGCAGAGCAACGAGCGCTCAACATGAAGAAGAAGCTTCAGAGAAACCAGACGTTCAAGGAGGACTACGTCAGCTTCATGAACGACGTGATCAGCAAGGGCTATGCGGTAAAGGTACCAAACGAAGATCTAAACCGGAGCGATGGAAAGGTGTGGTTTATACCGCATCACGGTGTCTACCATCCTAAAAAGCGGAAAATACGAGTGGTATTTGACTGCGGGGCTTCTTACCAAGGAACCACACTCAACGAACAACTACTGCAAGGGCCTGATATGACAAGCAGTCTCATCGGTGTCTTAACAAGGTTCCGTCAAGAGCCATTCGCAATAATGGCGGATGTGGAATCAATGTTCCACCAAGTTAAGGTACCACCTGAAGATGCCGACCTTCTCAGGTTCCTGTGGTGGTCGGACGGCGACGTCTCACAAGAGCTGCAAGAATACAGGATGGAGGTCCACTTGTTCGGCGCCACTTCCTCGCCAAGTTGCGCGAGTTATGCTTTGAGAAGATGTGCTGAAGATAACAAGAGCAGTTTTGATGCAGCAGTAGTGGATACAGTTTTATGTAACTTCTATGTCGACGACTGTTTGAGATCAGTTGCATCCAAACAAGAAGCAGTCAAGCTATACCAAGACCTGAAGGCCATCTGTCTAAAGGGAGGATTTAGACTAACAAAATGGATGACTAACAACCGGGATGTGTTGACAAGCATTCCACAAGAGGACCGAGCTACAGAAGTCAAAAATCTCGACTTTGACCAAGAATCACTCGCCATCGAGAGAGCTTTAGGGGTCCAGTGGTGTATCCGGTCGGATCAGTTTAAGTTCCACGTGAACATCCAGCAGAGGCCTCTCACCCGAAGGGGAATTTTGTCAATGATGAGTTCAGTCTACGACCCACTGGGGATGTTGTCTCCCGTCATTCTGCCCGCCAAAAACATCCTGCAGGAATTGTGCAGACTGCGAACAGGATGGGATGACGCAGTGCCAGACCATCTCGCACAACAATGGTCTAGGTGGATGAAAGAGCTTCAGCAACTCACCAACGTTGGAGTGGACCGGTGCTTTAAGCCACCAGAGTTTGGAGACACAGTGGAGGCTCGACTACATCACTTTAGTGACGCGAGCGAAACAGGCTACGGTACTGTGACTTATCTGGTTCAGAAGAACAACAACAATCAAATACACTGCTCGTTTGTCTTGGGAAAAGCAAGGGTTGCCCCTCTTAAACCCACGACTGTTCCACGGCTGGAGCTGACGGCGGCTACCTTAGCTGTGAAGGTGGACATTACGTTGAAGAAGGAACTGCAGCTTCCGTTGTCAGATTCCAAGTTCTGGACAGACAGCACCGCTGTACTTAAGTACATAGCAAACGAGAACATCAGATTTAAGACATTTGTGGCAAACAGGGTCGCTACAATCTTACAAGCATCAAGAGTGGAGCAATGGAGCCACATCAGCTCACAGTTGAATCCAGCCGATTACGCTTCCAGGGGACAAAGAGTGAGCGTCTTTGTGCAGAACGAGGTATGGGTTTCAGGGCCAAGCTTCCTCAGCAAGCCAGAAAGAGAATGGCCAGATAAGCCTGTTCAGTTAGAGGAGCTTACAGTCGCTGATCCGGAGGTCAAGAAAAGCATACTCGTTAATGCAACAACAGTAGAAGAAAGCGCTGATGTAATGCAACAGCTAACAGGATACTTTTCTTCTTGGATACGACTAAAGAAGGCAGTGGCGTGGCTCATTCGAGTCAAAGTAACCCTGGTAAACCTGTCAAAGAAGAGAAAAGAAATTAATGAACAATACAAGGACCAAGAACGAGTGAACAAAGAACTGACAAGATACAAAAGGAGTCTCAAACAGACTTACCTGACTCTGGATGATCTGCGACAAGCTGAGCTGGATATCGTCCGCCATTGTCAGCAACACCAGTTCCAAGAGGAAATATCTGCTCTTCAGAGAAAGGAGCCTGTCAAGAAAAGTAGTCGAATCTGCAGACTGAATCCGCAACTTCAGGAGGGAATCCTTCGTGTTGGAGGTAGACTCAGTCGAGCATCCATGCCGACCGAAGCCAAACATCCGATGCTCCTGCCTAAAGACCATCATGTGGCTAATCTGATTCTCCGTGAAGCACATGAGCGACTGGGACACAGCGGACGCAATCACATCTTGTCTCATGTACGTCAACGATACTGGATTATCGACGCCCCCTCAACGATCAGGAAAATGCTGTCTCGCTGTACTACCTGTCGAAGGCAACATGGTGCATCAGGCACACAAATGATGGCGGACTTACCAAGAAACAGAGTTGTACCGGACGACCCACCTTTTACCAGAAGTGGAGTTGATCTGTTTGGACCATTCAATGTGAAACGAGGAAGATCATATGTAAAAAGATACGGGGTAATATTTACCTGTCTCGCAAGTCGTGCAGTCCACATCGAAATGGCGACATCACTGGATACAGACTCCTTTATTCATGCTCTGCGTCGCTTCATCGCAAGGAGGGGTCAAGTGAAGGAAATGAGATCCGATAATGGGACTAACTTCGTCGGAGCTGACCGCGAGCTGAGAAAGGCTATGAAGGAGTGGAATACTTCACAAATTGAGAACAGCTTGCTCCAGCGTGATATCAAATGGATATTCAATCCTCCATCTGGATCACACCACGGAGGGGTGTGGGAGAGAATCATCCGCTCCATAAGAAAGATCATGGTTGCTACGCTGAGGGAACAATGCTTGGATGAAGAAGGTCTTCAAACGTTCTTCTGTGAATGTGAGGCTATTTTGAACAGTAGACCTATTACCACGCCTTCAAATGATATGAACGATTTGGAAGCTCTCACCCCACAGCACTTGACGCTGCTCAAGACTCAGCCAAACTTACCACCGGGACTATTCCAGACAGATGACAATTACGCGCGCAGAAGATGGAGGCAAGTTCAGTATATGAGCGATCTCTTCTGGAAGCGCTGGACCAGAGAGTACCTTCCTCTACTCCAGAAAAGACAGAAATGGAACCACCCATCACGGAACTTCATCCCAGGAGACGTAGTCTTGATCGTCGACGAGTCAGCGCCTAGGGGATCCTGGCTGATGGGAAAAATCGTCAAGACTATGGAGGATGAGCATGGAATGGTTCGCAAAGTTCGAGTCAAGACAAAGACTAATGAGCTTGAGAGGCCAATAACAAAGCCTTGCTTACTTCAAGAAGCAGCATGAGAAGGACTGTTACATACCTTATTGAAAGTGTTGTTTGCTTTTTGTTATTTAGAAGAAAGACTTTCTTCATATAGGTTGTAATTGTTTCTGCCCTAGAAAGCAATTAGGGGCCGGGTATGTAGAGGCAGAAGTACTTTTACAGTTTTTCATGATTAATAATATCATTTCTGAGTTTAATTAGTGGTTAAAATGTTAAAAGCTTACTGTTATTCATGTTTTTATGTGATTCAGTATATGTTGAAAAAAGGTATACTTTCCTTTTAAGAACACTCGTGTGTGGGATTTTCTGCTGAGTGCAGTCAGTCAGAGCCGTATTCGGGAGAAGCAAACGGTTTTCTTACCTGCTCTTTAGTGTTTAGTTGCTACAAGTGTGTTAGCCAGCCACTTCTTTTGTTTTGTAACCCTGTGGAATAAAGCTGAAGAATTTTTATATTTTTTCTTTACAACAAAAGATCGTGTCCAGAGTGGATTTGTTTACCTGCACAGTGAGGCAAGCTACAGACACTACCGGTGGAAAAGCAACTTTCGCTAGCTATAGACTGCAGAGTAAGCCACTGTAAGGAATCAGGCTCTTGACTTAAACCTCTACAAAACATATTAAACATATAAAACATATCATTTGTTGTTACTACTGTAAATCCATATTAAATTATTATGGGATCTACTTCAATGCTTTCAGAATCTTTACTTTTTAAAAAGATTTTGTCTCTGTTTTAAAATGTTTTATTTAACATATTTAAATGACAGTAGCCTATATTTATTTAACAAAATAAGCAGAAAATAGTATAACTTAGCTAAAGTGATAGTTTTGAACAAGTATTAAAGTATTAAATAATAATAATAATAATAAAAAATAAACCATTAGCTAAAGTATTTATGTGCATTTGCCCCATGCTGGTTAGCCTTATAGCATGTGATTGTGAAACACGAAATTTACTTAAATAATTTTATGGTGAAATTGTTTTTTTTTTCATGTTAATCAGGTCAATTCTGATCAAGAACAATGCACTGTGGCTTTAATCCAGCGTAAGCAGCGCAGAAGAAAATGAGACAGGGGTAACTGCAGCCTGGAGCAATAGGAGCCGAAAGGTTTCTGATTGGTGAAAGGAGTTTTACTGTATTGGCCAATCAGAGTAAACTTTTGTTCCACACTCCAGTCCAGCAGGTGGCGGTAAAACACTTATCAGTTGATTTGTAAACCGCCAAATAAACTTTAAGAAGAAGGCGGCCAATCAGCATTAAACATAAGTAATTAGCCTTTTTCACACTTCCGTGTTTCTGGCTTCCGGATTGGCACTTGCAGGGTAAAAGTTTTACAAAATAGATACTATGATACTATGCTTTATACTGGTGTTTTACTCTAAAAATAGCAAACATTTTTAAAAACTTTGTGTCAGCTTCTGGTCATCACAAAGACTATGATTATTTAATTATGAATGATAACACTTATAATACAGTACAGTTTTGAGTTTTGCCGTTCTGTCTATTTGGTGCTGGCTGTGCATTATGACTCTTAACATCAGTTTTTTCGCGATTGTTAATGTTGTTGAATCGCATATTATATTGACGAGTCAGCGGTCTGAAATTACAAACAAGTAAAATGTTGTTTCTTTGTTGATTATATAACAACAACTTGGAAAACAGACAAAACAGAAAAGGTAAAAGGCATTATTTGAGACAAGAGCATATTAATATAATACAGGTCCTTTTCAAAAAATTAGCATATTGTGATAAAGTTCATTCTTTTCTGTAATGTACTGATAAACATTAGACTTTCATATATTTTAGATTCATTACAACATAACTGAAGTAGTTCTAACCTTTTATTGTTTTAATATTGATGATTTTGGCATACAGCTCATGAAAACCCCAAATCTAAAAAAATTAGCATATTTCAATTAGCATACAATCATCCTGTGGCACTGCTGAGGTGTTATGGAGGCCCAGGATGCTTCGATAGCGGCCTTAAGCTCATCCAGAGTGTTGGGTCTTGCGTCTCTCAACTTTCTCTTCACAATATCCCACAGATTCTCTATGGGGTTCAGGTCAGGAGAGTTGAGCACAGTAATACCATGGTCAGTAAACCATTTACCAGTGGTTTTGTCACTGTGAGCAGGTGCCAGGTCGAGCTGAAAAATGAAATCTTCATCTCCATAAAGCTTTTCAGCAGATGGAAGCATGAAGTGCTCCAAAATCTCCTGATAGCTAGCTGCATTGACCCTGCCCTTGATAAAACATAAAATTTTATTTTATTGGTCAGATGAAATATGCTAATTTTTTGAGATAGGAATTTGGGGTTTTCATGAGCTGTATGCCAAAATCATCAATATTAAAACAATAAAAGGCTTGAACTACTTTCAAATGTGTGTAATGAATCTAAAATATATGAAAGTGTAATGTTCATTAGTACATTACAGAAAATAATGAACTTTATCACAATATGCTAATTTTTTGGAAAGGACTGTAAAAAACATTCAAGGGTGTTGTTCATAGGAATTTATTTTAAAAAGTATATTTCTCCCAATAAATTGATTCCCTTTTCTTTTTGAATTCATTTAAGTTTTACAAAAGTAAAAAGTGTGATTGTTTTTGTAACTTATTCCCTATCAAAAAATAGTTTTTTACTGACCTTCACAATAAAATGCTTCTACAAAACTCTATTTAAGTGTTATTATCTAAAGTATAACGTCACGACCGGCCCACATGCAGAACACCAACATCGTTGCTCGTTGTCACCTGAACCGGACCAGTTTCGGATTTCTGTGGAGTTTTTGAGAGCTTTATACAACGTGCAACACATGTAAGTAACTATTTACATTGCATAAAGTTAGGTTTTAGCCGAATGAGCATGCATTTATTGCACTAACATGTAAAAGCGTCGGCAGGTTGCAGATAGTAACGGTAAGTTTGTCAGTTTTGCAGGCGCCATGCGGGCTTACCGAAGGTCTTGAAATTAACATCAATCTTAACAACTTTTGCTAACGTTAACGTAGTATAGGTATATATGAGATGCATTGCCAAATTATGTTTCTACTTAGTTTGGTTACTTAAAAAATCATCGTCATTTTGTTCATTTATGGAGTCTAATAATGTTAGCATCGGTATTATGTCTCAAATCATTTGTCTTAAATGTTCTGCCTCTTTCCGAATTAGCTAGCAAAACAGTAACATGGTCTCTCATCCTCATTGTGTCAGTTAAAAGTTACGTTAGCTGCTAGGTTTGTTGTCACAGTTGTTCCCTGCATGATTGAAAAAGATGGGGACATTTTTTGGCACCTCTTTCTGCAATGCATCACACAAATTCTTAAACTTCATCTTTTTATATATTTGTTTGAAATATTTTACATTGTCTTAAACCATTTGTTCAATTAAAAAGATTAAATATGTATTTTGCATTGCAATAACTTGATCCTTATATTTTCCTAAACTCTTCTTTCATTTAAGTTGCTTTTTTAGGAGACCATCAGATCTGCTGGAAGGAGCAGTTCATGGAGTAGGTAAGCTCTTTAGAAGGTGGAATTGAGGTAAATGTTTCAAAGGTTTGTCCATTTAGAGGAATTAAGGTACCCAAAAGACAGTTATTGAGAGTTGGAAAAAAGGGGAAAAAAACTAAATTTGCATCCCTTTCTATTTTTAATGACAGATGGGATGGCCTTGTAAATTATACAGCGCTGTTGTACCAGGAAAGAATGATAATCTAAAACATTATAGACTGCATCATGGGACCTTTGGACACAGCCATGCCTTGCCTTGTACTCATATAGATTGTATAGTTTACTACAGTATAGTATAGCACTGGTTCTCAGTCCTGGTCCTGGGGGCCCCCTGCTCTGCATATTTTACATGTCTCTCTTATATAACAAACCTGACTGAGATCATCAGCTCATTAGGAGAGAGACCCATGAACTGAACTGACGAGGTGATGATCTCAGTCAGGTGTGTTAAATAAGGGAGACGTGCATAATGTGCAGAGCAGGGGTCCCCCAGGACCAGGATTGAGAACCACTGATGTATAGTAAAGAATACAGTGTGGTTCTGTATAGTACAGATTACAGAACCACACTGATAATGACATTGTATGTTTGTAGTTATATTGCCTGCAATATTCAGTTTTCCTTTATTCACTACCAACTATAGGATCCAAGTACCTCGTGAAGAAGAGACACGTGACTCTGAGATGCCTCATTCAATACATGGGAAACAGTGGGCAAGAATCATCTCTGACTACTATGTAAGTATTGTTTGAAAAGCATAGTTTGACTCTTTTGGGAAAAGCACTTATTCCTCAGATATCAATCTTATGTCTGTCTGAGTTATAGTACGGCGCTGGAGTTGGGGATTGGTTAGCTTGTCTTAGACAAATACTGTAATTGGTTGGCAATGGCTAGTCTGGCTCTGTCAAAAGTTCAAAAACACACCTACAAACACCCAAATGTATGTGTAGGAACCAGGGTCCCCTTTTTGTCTTTCAGCTGCTTGTGGACTTGATTTAAAAAATAAGTTTTTTTTTTTTTTCGTTTTTTTTACTGCAGTTTGACAAAAGTAAAATCCTTGTTTTACATTAATGCAGGAGTCGTAATCATCTGATGATAAACTGTAAGAGTGGCATTTTCAGAACTTTTACTAAACCACACCTTTTGAAGATTGTTCTCTGTTGCAACTTATTGTTCTGTTTATTCTCATACAGGGACAAACGGAGAGCAGCGTCCATGAGGATTTGAACATGTGCAGATATATGTCTGTCGTGAACCAGTGGGCATCATCATTGAGGGAAACCCAGTGCTTACTGATCTTGGAAATTTGGCCAGGGCATGTTGCCTGCTTCCGGGAATGACATTTGCTCCGAACCTGCAGTTTCCACCACAACTCTGCAAAACATTTGAGGTTTTCCAAAGACTTTTTGTGGGATTTGACACACTGCGCCCAAAGCCTTCCTCCCGTTTACGTCATTTGTAACGTTAAAATGTCTACAACATTAACATTAAAATTGCTAACAGAAACTTAGTGCACCCAATTGTATGTCCATGGCAGCTGTTAATAAAAGTTGGAAACGAATACCTCTCTTTCCTTATTAAAGTTATGGCAATACTAACTAATTATTTCAAGTGGATTAAATAAATAATTTGTCTAAATTAAGAGTAATAGAGTAAATTAATTAAAATCAAAAAGTAAAATTTTTTATTTTAAATGTTACTTATTTTAACTAAGTATGATTTGGTCAATATTTTGCTCTTTGTCACAATGGTTAAACTCAAATGTTTTGATTTATATTGTAGACTCTACTTAATTTTTTAGCATAGAGTAAAATAAATAATATTTTTACCAAATCAAAATAACAAGAAGTTCACTAAACTTACAAAAAGTAGTTGGAAAATGTTGCCTTAATTTTTTTGAGTTGGATCTAAGTAACAGTTTTTACAGCGTGTAGGTGCAGACCAGAACTGACTTTACCCTGCGCTGATGTGATTTCCGATTTTTGTGAAAAAGGCTTATTTCCTTTAGAAAAGACAAGATGGCGGTGGTAAGATATGGTGTAATTAATATATGTTTATCTATGCTTTATATAACATAATTATGTATATCACAATAGCTTATTCTAATGCAAATTACTTTGTGTTATATCTTTCAGCATTTAGTAATCAGTTTAACGTTACTGTTGTTGACAGACACATGTTACAGTGAGAAAAACTGGCTGGGCAGTATATATTTAACTATTTTATTAACTAAACAAGGTTTTTAAAAATAAATAAAAAGTTTATTGCATTAATTCAGATTTTTATTTATTTATTTATTTTTTACTTGGAAATCTGTCAGTCCAGAAGTGAGGAAAGAATACAGAGTGAAGTTTGAGCTCAAGGTGCTCTTGCTGTGGATACATCTACAAAAACACCTTTTTGTGAATAAAGCTGTGTCTGTTTGTTAAATTGATTGTCATTTAGCAGAAAGTTACTAAACACTTGACTAATTTTTCCATTCTGTGGTGTTTTATTAACTAGTTTTCTCTATCAAGCAAAACATTGTTTTCAGGGTAACATACTACAATCGGTTTTGTTTGTTAAAATTAAAGTATTAACTAACATTAATTGTAAGCAATACATTTGATACAGTATTTTAAGCTTTGTTAATATTAGTTAATAAAAATACAG